>NW_001849515.1:9877-54749 GCF_000209065.1 Trypanosoma cruzi
GTCAAGGACTACTTTGTGCGGGTCCAGCACGTTCTGGTCGTCGTCGTCAGCGCCGCCGTCGTCGTCGTTTTCAGCCACAAAAACGTAGTCGGAATGCGCGTTTTTGGCGTCACGCTCATCGCTGGAACGGAAGTCGCGTGGAATCACTTCGTCCTTCACGAGTGCCCGCACCTCCGCGGGGTTGTAACGATGAATGACGTCGACGATGTCGTTTTTGTTGAATGAGCGCTTCGAGACCAAAACGACATCGCCCTGCCCAATCCACACTTTCCGCACCATGGCACCACGAATGGAGCCAATCGCCTTGCTGCCATCCGCCAGCTGCAGCTCAAGCCGCAGGTTCCCTAACGCCTTCTTCACCTGCGCGTATTCCTCACCCTCCTGCGGGTCGGCGTAGACAATGTCACGCTTCTGGTTCTGCATAATCCCCTTCGCGTTGCCTGCCTTGAAGGACTTGCCGCCCTTTCCCATATTCTTCGGCATCTTGACGGAATTTCTGACGGGCGGAGGTGACAAATAAATAAATAATTAAATAGTTTTCCTTCCGCTCTCGCTTCTACTCTCCCCTCCCCGCACAAGTTTAATGGCAACCAAACCTCCCCCAAAAGAAAAAAGAAAAAAAAAAAGATAAATTTTATTCGCGGCCAAGCAGACAAGGGAAAGAAATAATACGGGACGTGCTGCACCGCCCCCCTGCTTGAACTAGCGACTGGGAAAGAAGATACCCCACTGGAGATGACAGGGGAAAGGAATCAGGCAGAGCCATCAGCGTTCGATTCCATTGCATTGCCGGGCAGAGAAGAGCATGCATTCAGTAGAACGCCACGCAGGCGTTCAATAGAGGCGGCCAGGACGGTTGCCGCGTTGTCTGCATGATCGTCCACCGCCGTCCCCGGGGCGGGCTCCTGCAACCCGCTCCACTCAGAGTGCAGTCGTTGAGTTTGCAGAGAAAGCCCCGCCTGCATGGTACTAAAACGACTCTCCATGTTTTGGTACAACTTCATCCAATCCTCCATCGGCAGCGGCGGGTGATTGACCTCCAGGCGGGCGCTCTGCAGGAGTTTCTGCAGAGGAGCAGGCCGCACCTGCAGAGCCGAGCTGCTCACAAACCCCTGAAGTGTTCGGCGCCACTTCTCCACGTCCATCCGCTCCCCACCCCAACCGCTTAAAACGCTGCGTGCAAAATCAATCGCGGAGCAGGCACGCCGGCCAGTGATGACAGCAAGTGCAAAAGTACACGCACAGTGACACCCAGCAACAGGCACAGTACAAGCCTCACGCACACACCGTCCGCAGCAGCAGAAAAAAAGAAAAAAAAAACGACACGAGTGTACTGATAAAAAAAACAAAAGGGAAGAAAAAATAATAAAGAAAAAAAGAAAAGAAAAGAAAAGGGTATGCATTGTGCCACATGTGTACAAAACGTGGAAAGTGAAATAATAATAATAATAATAAATGAATGGTGGGCACCTCCCTTTTGAAGCAAATTCACACACACACATCTCCTCGTCATTTCTTCGCTTGTTTGAAACTTCACATTCCACCCCCCACCCCCACTACCCCTCCTTTTCCTCCCTCGTCTCGTATCTTGTGCTCTTGGAATGCGCCCGTCAAGCCAAGGCGTACTCCACTTCCACGTGCCGTTTTAAACATCAGTTCAGCAAGTACGACCGCTGCGCTTCCGACTGGTTTGCATAGACAAGCCGACGTAGTTCGTCATGCGACCATGGAAGAGGGGGCGCCTGCGGCTCCACCTTCATGCCATGTGGCGTCCCCATCAATGGGGCCGGCGAAAGGGGTATGACAGCCGGGAGCTCAAGTTTTTGAGGGGATCTCGGGATCACTGGGCTCCAAGATGTGCCCAAGCTCCTTTCCAACGGAACGTTTGACTGCACGGAAGGCTGTCTCCTTCGTGGTGACTTTGCTTCAATGTTGAAGTGTGTGTCAGGGAGATACTTCCAGTCGTACTCACATGTCTGGAGGTTGTACTGAGTGGGCTTGCCACACACCTCCTGCTTCTTCCGTATTGGCATCGCACTACTTGTTAAATAATGATGGTCCTCCTACCCAGCAGTTACTCACGCACTAGAATACTGCTATGTACACTGATGGAAAGAATAGAAACTCGGCAACTACGATACAACAGCCTGATAATTTTGTTCCATGTACGCAATTGGGAAAGGGGAGCGGTGGTTGTCTGTTGTTGTTGTTGTTTTTTGTTTTTGTTTTTGTTGTTTTCTCTTCCAGTGTCTTAACACAGCTACGTATACAGATATGCAAAGAGCAAAAGAATTAAAAAAAAAAAAATGCAACAAAAAAAAAATCCAGCAAAAGATGCAGGAAGGTCAGTGAAGATGAGGAAGAAACACCATCACAGAAAAAGCGACCATTATGTATATAGAAATATATATTTATAACAAAAATGGCTGTCTGAATGGTTCCATCATAATAATAATAACCATCATTATCATCATCATCATCATTATGCCCATTGCCGCGGTTCAGGAGCAGCCCCATCATCAGCCGACGGCTCCCCACCCTCACCGGTTGCACTAAAGTTATCATCTTCAAGATCCAAATCCTCAAAGTCGCCCGTGTTGGCAAGCATCTCATTGTGCCACTCTTCCTCCTCCTTCTCCGTCCACAACGGGTCCACGTCACTTGGATGCGGAACATTGCGCACGCCCCAGAAGCGCATTTTCGCATGGCGAAGACGCCACCAATGATGAAACTCCTCTGTTTTAAATTTACTCGCCCATCGGTCAAACGCCATCTGCATGTGCGGCGGCCGTTGGATGCCCTTCTCCGTCTCAACGATACGAGGGGGGAGAAAAAAGCGCTCAGGTCCCGTCGTGTAGTCCTCGCCCTTGTGGTTGTCACTCATGTCACGGTTTTTGTACTCCACAAAGTACATCGCTACGCCATCCGTGCGACGACGACTTTTCAGCCGAGTCATCATGGCATACTTCCCGTACATGTCTTTGAACCGTCGCGGGTACTCGTCGAACGCCTTGTCGACCATCAGCGGATCGTGCAGGAAATACGCGAGATGCTGCCGGGAGTCGGTGTCCCCGGCCTTGGCGAGGTCAACCACGTGGTCCGCCAAAATACGCAGCACGGGAGCGCGTGCCCCGCCCACAATGCAGTAATCCTTCCGTATCATCTCCGTCACCATGCGGCGGGCAATTTGCTGCCGATGAAACGGGCTGCGCGCGCGGAACTTCGGCAGTTGCCCCCGCTGCCACCCGTAGTCGGCCATCAGCGGCTCGCTCGTTTCCCACGGCTTGAACGTAATCGTCGGGTTGTCGTCGACACCGGCAAAACGGGCTTTGCGTGTCTGCCCAATCACCGGCGGTGGCCGGCCGGCAAAAAAACGCGTCTGCCTCATCACGGACTAAAAAAAAGAAAAAACAACAAAAAAAAAAAAATTCTCCTCCGGCAGCGAGCGCCCCTCAAAAAAAGAAACAACACGCATGCACAACGTACACCCGCCAACGGACCCACAACAAACAAGCAAACACCCATAAGAAGAGGAAAAAAGAAGAAAGAAAAAAAAGACTTCAGGAGGAAAATAAAACGTCGCCATGCCTCCTGCCAATCCCTCCTCCATTCCTCCCATAACCCAATTTCATCGCCGTCCATTCCTGCAAAAACAACAATAAACATCATTGCGGCTACTAGCAAAGCAAAAAAAACCAGCAAAAAAAAAAAAAAAAATTTTCCTTTTTTCCAAATCCCTTTTTAAGGGGTTAAAATGAACCGTCCAAAGAAGAAGCAGAAAAAAAAAAAAAAAAAAAGAAAAAGAAAAAAAAAAAAAGCGGGGGTATAATCGCCCAGTAAATGAATCCCCACCCTTTTTTTCTGTGTATATCTTGTTTGTCTTTTATTTATTTATTTATTTATAATTTTCGTTCTTTTTGAAAGACGATTTAAAAGACCCTCCAGTCGATCGCATGCCTGCATGTGTAAAATTTGTGGCAACATCTTCTCCGATACGCCAAGCCAATTAAGAATCACATCCACATTCACAGCCACATCACCACCAAAGCGTAGTTGTGGAGAAAAGTTTACATGTCGAAGAGCCTTCAGGTATCGATCGTCCGTGGACCTTTTCTCGGCGTTCTGCTGAACCGTCTCCTCCGCGGTGGGAGCAGAAACGGCACCGGCCGCTGCAGAAGTGGCATCTCCACTGGATTTGGCATTACAGGATGACTTTGTGTCCGATGACTCCCCAGGGCACTCCTGGTCAATCCTGCCAAACCGATGGAACACCTCCGCGTTATCCTTCGCGGTGAAGGAGCACACGAGTTGAATCAACTCCTGAAAGTCCTGAAAGCGCGGGTTTCCCGTCCACGGGTTGGACTGGAGCAGCGTTAACATGAAGCCAACTTCAGCATCCCCAATCCCCTGCCGGGAGTAGAACTCAAAATTGTTGGTGCCACGAAACCCGAGAATGACTACTTTGACGGCACCAGGACGAAAGAGCTCCACGTTCTCCGTATTGATCTCAAGCACCTTCTTTACCGTCGTGTTTCCGTCACCGGGGCACTCCGCAAAAGACAGCCTCGCCTTAGGGAAGCTCGCAATGAGGCTCCCAGAATTGGTTGCCCCAGTCGAGGCGGTACCAAGCAGCAAAGTTGTCTGCTCCAGCTTCATGGTGAGTTTGCCACACGGAATGCGTGTGAGCGGGTTTCCCATAAAGGGGATAATAAGACTTTTCTCTGCCTCGTCACTGGCAACGCTTGGTTTGTCAGTGCTGCCATTCTCCTTGCTGCTGATGCTAAGGCTGAAGCTGAGGCTGCTGTTGCTGGTGTTACTGTTCTCCACGCCGCATGGGATGTCCAAGCCTAACAGGGGCAGGGGTCGTTCATCGCTAACCAAACATTTCCTTCGCTCTAATAACCGCTCAATGTCAAATAAAACTTCCTTCACCTTCTTTTTGAACGAGGTGTGAGACGTTTTTATGCCACCATCCCGCAATCGCAATACTGACACCTCCCTTTGCGTCGACACAACCTCACCCACGTTGCTAATGGTGCTGAGAACCGCCGGCACTGTACTTGGTGTCACAAAAACACTGCTTCTATACAGCGATAACTCCGCCTCCACTGTCCTGCGTTCCTCCTCACCCACTCCGTCCATGCAACCAAGGGAAATCTCTGTTGCCTGGCACTCAAACACATCCTTCAACTGCCGCTCCTTAAACATCGCGTGTAGTTTCTGCACGCACAACAACTCTCGGAAAGTGCGTCCTGTCGGTGAACACATCAAATTTTTCGTGTTATCTGCATTTTCAATAAAGAATGCTTTAATAAGCACGCTCTCAAGGTTGGCCACACCGGAAAGAACACCCTCAGAACGCAGTATAAAAGACCGTACCGCCAAATCAAAGCACGTCTTGTAACACACACGCGCGGGAGATCGAGTCCTCAGAAGAATGAGACTAACGCCACCCAAGGTTGCCTGTTGCGCGTTACCAGAGCTGAGATCAAGTCGCAACTTAATGTGCGATGCCGTGACGACAACGACCAGTACCTCCTCCACCTGGCCCTTACGCATCGCTTCTAGACCACGGCGAATAACGACACTCTTCTGCACATTTTCTTTTATGATGCTTGCACTGCGAGTAAACATCTGACGAATGCTCTGCAGCGACTCAAGCAGCGCCTTGTGCCAAAGCTCCTGTACAATGAAAAGCTGCGACAAATGCGGCGCTCGCACCCTAACCTCCAAATCAACACCTCCCGAGACATCAGGCGGTGTATGAATGTACACGTTTGTAAGTTCCCACACGTGCTTGCGGCGTCGCAACGCGACACACGTCACTGCCTCTGGCAAAAACATCTCAAATGACTTCACTTCCAGCTTCGCTTGGCATTCCAGCTGCATCTTTCGAGCGCAAATTGTGAATAAAAGCGGCGGCGGTGTAAATATATCCATTTCTTGAAAAGGCCCCAGTGGCTGTCCCAAAAACCGCTGCACAAAGAAGTCCAGACTGCCACCCCGCTCGTCCAGAAAAAGTGAAAGGGTTACTGTCGAGGCGGGCTCCGTCATCAGCACAAAGCGTAGTCCCGTGATGCGGATGTGAATGCTCGTAAAGGTATTCTTTCCTCTGCTATCATGACCTGAGAATCCCGCGCCAGATGAGTGCTGAAATCCAAGTTGCAAAGAATTCGGGTTGTCACCGCGATTCTGTTTCTGTCGCCGCAGTGCGATTACCCCGCTTGACGTTGCTCTGGACTGCGCCACCGCCTCGGCGAAGGCACTGGGCACCGGCAACGCCACATCGGCTATAGAAGAGTGTAGAGCAAGGTCGTTGCTGGTAATATCCCTCTCCCATCCCTTTACGAGGCCGAGTAATTTCGTCACGCGCTCACTGTTGCCGCGGTCATGCACCGTCGCCCACTCTTCAATTTCCTCTGCAAGCGACATGATAGAGGGCAAAATTTCAACCGCACTTGCCCGCAGCTCGATGCGGACAATTAATTCATGATCACCACTCGTGGAGTCACAAACATTTGCCAGCACCATCGTGGTGATATCAGGTGTTGGAAATGCAAGCAGCTCCGCCATGGGGTACACCACAGTGGCAGCATCGGCAGCGCCGGAACTCGCGGTGTTCTTCTCCAACGCCTCGGGGTTGAGCCTCACTCGCCGTCGGTGCGAACGGCCCATCTTACTTGTTGCGGCGTCAGAGGCCTGCGGGACACTGGGGGAGCCAACAGCGGCATCTCTCTGAATGGAGTAAACCTTCACCTCACCACGCTCAACCCGCATCGTCACGTCAAAGTGGTACGAATTGGGGCTTTTATTGGCCGCGTTTGGCACATTGTGAGGGGTAAATGGATCTGCATGCCGTTCCTTTCGAGAAGTTCCCCCTTCTGCCGTTACATCCTCAGAAAGCCGTCGTGGTGCGGAATATGGCAATGTGGCGGCCCCATCATGTCTTGCTTTCGACACTTGACGAGGTTTAAAAATGTCAGAGAGCGATGCGGACGGCATTTCTTTTGTGAACTGGCTAAGGATGCTCACAAAGCGTGTTGAGATCGAAATCTGGGGTGCGCTCATATCCATAACAGCACCAACTTTTACTGTGCTTCCACTCTTATTTACATGGAGCGGAACGTCAATAGAATTAATAAATACCTTTGAAAAGGAGTTGCGGCATTCCTCACGGCTCAGGCTGGTGAGAGTTCCAAGTCCACCAAGAACGTGTGTGCAGCTAAGCAGATCTTTTGCCGAAATGTCACTTTCCAGAGGTGAACCATCACTGAAATAAATTTGCGCATCGTCCATCACGTAGCGCGCCGTAAACGTCAATTTGGATGTGGCGTCCAGCTCTGCCGCATCAATGAAGCCACCAAAACCCTCATTTGACCCTCTCGGCTGAATCGCAGGAGCCCACCTCTGTGACTTGAGTAGACGGCACGCGAAGGTCGACTTTTCAACCTTCAGCTTCAGCGCCATGGTGGGAATAAAGCGCCTGCGATTCAGTGCCAATGCGCCACGCCCAGAAATAAACACATCATGATCTCCTTCAATGATGTTGCGGTATGCCGCATCACCAAATGGCACAACTACAAGGAAGTTCGACACTGTGGCAAAGAACTTGTTATCGGACCTTGCGTTAAAGAAATCTTCCTTTTCATCTGCTTCAGTTGCTATCCTTGACGGTGATGCGTAGGAGGGACGTTTATGAAATGCGGAGGTGCCCTGCGGCAACACCTGCGCCGTCAGTTCCTGTAGACGCTTTATATTTTCCCGTTGTGTTAGTTCCACCTGCGCGTCCACCTGCTTCCGTACGCGTGTCAACCGGCGGTACGCCGCATGTTTGAAAAGCTGACGACGTAATAAACGACCCTCTCGCTGCGACTCAAACCGCAACTTCTCTGCAAGGTCTCTTGTCTCCTCAAAGGACCGCCGCAGAAGCGGAGCCAGCCCGACACGGGCAATAATAAGCGGCGATCTGATCGACAGATTCCATCGTGTGGCAGTGATGCCAAGCTTTCCAAGTTCATGCAAACCAACAGGAATCCCCCGCGATGCCGCGAAGATGTTCTCAATAGCTGCCCGTACGTCATTTTTGTCGCTTCGCCCGCTGGAGAGTGTAAAGGACGTTTCAAAAAGGCCCCAAATGAAACCGCCAAGTGGGCGCACCAGCCGCGCCGATTCCTCCGAGGTCAACGAAGCAGCGCGATTAGGCGTCGCCGCCGCCATTGTGCTGGGTGCGGATACCTCGCTCTGAGTCGCAAACGTTGCTTGTCGTAGCGTGGACTGCAGTTGATCGTAATCGTCACGATCCACAAGAGCAATCTGCGCATTGACGACGTTCACCATCAATTTTGACATTCGGTACCTTCCCAAAAATGACATTTTCATCAGAGCATTGAGCTTCCGCACAGAGAAGCGCAGGTTCGTCATGGAGGTGAGGTACGACACACGGAGACCGCCCAGAAGAAACACAAAGCGACCTTCCCATCCTGACGATGGTGCGAATGAAGCGTTCGTCACTGGCTGCTGAACACGTTCCTTCTCGCCTTCCTCCTCCCTACCAACATAAAACGGCTTCGAGACGGCCGTGTATACGTCTGCAATCCTGTCCAAAATCAAAATCAAATGACTAATAATGGTCGAAGACACAGTTATCTCAACCGACTCCAATAAGCACATGCCGGTCCGCACCAGCTCGTCCTTGGCATAAATGGCATACACGCTTGGAAACTCCACCGCATGCCTCCCCGCCGAAGGACTTTCAGATGTCAATGTAAATGGATGTAGGTGGGCCTTAAAATTCAACCTCTTATCAGAGGAGAAGTTAAAAAATGCAGATGCGAGCGGAATCCTCAGCGCCGCGTGTATGCCATGCGGCAAATCCACCTTGACCCACACTTCATGCAACTGGACTGCACAACACGACGCATGGATCTTCTTCTGGTTGGGCAACGTCAAAGAAAGACAGCTATCACTAGCTTTCTCGCGGTTGAAGTGGCGCATGGGCTTGAGAAGCTTCTTTGCCTCTATCCACCCTTGTAACCATTCATGCACTTGGGCCTGCACGGTCTCAGTGGCTAGAGGACGATATGGCAAAAGGAAATAGACCTTTCCAACGTCAATCTGCAAGTTCATCTGCACTCCCTCAGGCGTAGCCCCGGGCTTCTTGTCAGAAGCTTCCTTTGAGTCACCATCGTTGGTGGGAATATGATTTTGGTCCGCATTATGCATGCCCACTGCCAGTTCCTTTGCGGTCGCAACAAAGACGCGTGACTCCTTATGCTCCTGCATCGACTCCACGGGAGCTCGCATAGCGGCCCTCGAGGTGCCCGGCGGCACTATTGCATCGGCAACATACTGCAACAATATAGATTCGGCAAAGAAGGAAGCCGTTTTCCTCAGATGTAACTCTGGCGTCACGGATGGTGGGGCCGCGCAGCGGCTCTTAGGAGCACGTGAACGCGCCCTCTGCGCCAAAACGTGCAGCCGCTTTCGTATCCACTCAGAAATCGCCTCCGTAAAAACGTGAGTCTGAACACACTCTCGCGAGCTGATACGCTCCGCTCGGGACTCGCCACACCCAGTGAGGTTGACCACCTTGAACTGCATATAGTTTAACTCCGAATGTAAGAAATAAGCGTCAAGCTGGCGCAAAGTGAAACTACCTTTAACCACAACACCCAAACTGCCACCAGGCGCTTTCATATCAAGAGAGGGTAACCGTCCCCTCAACCGTGTGAAATGTCTATTAGGCGACTCTATGTCGCTCTCCGCCACAATCGACACCACTGTCGTCCTCTTCTTTGCCGCAGCGAAAATGCGCAGCGCTGACGGATAACACTTGACCAACAATTCTTCAATTTCCCCGAGGAGCTGCACCTCCACATCGCGTCGTCCCCGCTCTAAGGTAGGTTCAGACCGCAATTCAGAACTTGGCAAAGATGCACCCATCATTCTTGATGCAGTCGGAAGTATGGAGCTTATCATGCCCATGTTCGACAAGGCACCATCACCTTTCCACTTCAACGGAACCCTCGCAATGAATTTCGCCGAGGGACGCTTCACCTCAATGACGTTAGACAACTCCGTGTTAACGTGTATGTAACGTCCTTCGCGGTACACGTCAATAAGTTCAACGCGGAATAAGTTTATATTTCCAACGCCCTGAACGGTGATACTCGCCTCAATGCCAAAGTGCTCCAGTGAGGCAAATGGAACATCCATGGACGAAGATTGTTTGGGAAATACAATGTCACGGAAGCTTTCTGTACGTTTGTGGGGAAGCAGGATGGGAACAGGTACGGGGGTAAGGGGGACATTTTCTCTTTGCTGGGCCTGTCGCATGTTCTGAAGCTGCTGCAGCATCGAATGGACTGAATGAGCAAAAAAGAAGAAATCGCGTGTGAGATGCAGGGCAACCGTATCCACAGAGAGACGGCATGTCCCACTCCCTATACCTTGATGGTTGTCACGCTTTCCACGCCCGCACAGAGACGTGAGGTATGCCACAGCCAGTGTGTCCTTCTCTTCATCGTATGCAATGCCGGGAACTTTGATTTGCAAATTTCCATTACGCGCCGCGGGCTCATACTCAATCTGTGTGATGACAGCAAGTGAGGAAAGCGTGACGGAAGCAGAAAAAGCGCGCTTCTCGACCGGCATTGCAGCATGCGCTGGTGGCAGAGTTTGCTGCATGACAAACTGAAAAGACCGCACACCCAGCGTCGTTGCATACACTCCATTGGCCTTGTCGCCAGGTGCTGCGTATTCTCGAGGAACCGGAAGATCCGTTAATGCCTTCACCTCAATGCAAGGAAGAATGACGCTTGTAATCTTTACTTCTGACAGCCATCGCTTTTGGTGCACGCGATTCCTGCTAAGCTCCTTTCGAGGAATCACACGCTGCTGTTGTATTTGTGCCCCTGTTTGACTCCCGTCATCGTCCAAGTCGTTGTTCCCCCACGCCCTTAAGTTTCCCTGCGAGAACGAAGGCCTCGAAATTGGTGCGGCCATGAGGGATTGGTAGTAGTGCACCTGCGTGAAGAACCGCGCCTCGGCCTCAAAAGACAGTTTCTCCAAGAACGGCCTCGTCACAAGCACTGTGATCGGTGCCACCGCCTCAACGTGCAGATGCTTTGACGTGGCCCCCTCCCGTGAGCGCTTGCGGTTGTCGGTTTGTCGTAGCGCCCACACGTCGGACTCCTCGTCGTTGTCATCGCCGAGGGCAAGGCTCAACATCGCCTGCGCCATGCAGAATTTTGGTGCTCGATGGGGACTCATGGACGCAAAAAACGTCGTCGATGGAAGAGGCGCGTGAAAGCACGTAAAATCGCGGATGCCGCCCTTTGCTTGTCGTGCCGCCGCATTGTAGTTCAGCGACGTCACCTCGTCGTCGGCCCGCGAGTGCAGAAAAAACGGCCGCAGAAACGATGTGAAAGATTCCAAGGGACGCAACATAAAATCATTTGCCAATTCGACATCCCTCATCAAAGAAGACGTCGGAGCCGCATCACCACTGGCATTCGCAGCGGCAAAGGCGTCGTTTGCGAGAATCGAGGTGCGATCACTCCCCGTGCACTCCATCTCTTCAACCTCGTCGCCTTCCAAGTCCTTCTCGCTTGTTGCAGAGAGACACGTCGCATACCTTTGAGAAGTGTTGTTATTGTTGTCATTTGGAGAATCCCTTTGCAAATTCACCTCCGCAGAACGCGTAGAGCACGCAGACAGAGTATTTGCCGCCGACGGGCTTTTAAATTTCTCTCGAAAGGATACAAGACCATCCAAAAAGGAAATCGTCGCTCGACGTGCGCTCCCTCGCAAGCGCTCCTCTTCCTCCTCATCTGCATCTTCCTCCCCGGCGCCGTTTGCATGCACCGGTTGTGTGCCACTTACACCCGTTTCCGGCTTCTTGGTAGTACTCGTCTCCAGTTGGGTGTCTTTTGAAAAAGAAAACCAAAAGTTAAAAAGACGATCCATGTCGTTCTCGTCCAAAAACCGCCGCTGCTTCTCCAAATGGTGCTCAAGTCCTTGGTCGAAGGGATACGCCGTGCAGTTACGCATGCGCAGCGACGTCTCCACGTGAAACACCTCCACAAAGTCCTCACTGAGTTTCGATTCCTCATGCACGCTGAGTCGACAGAACCCACGCAATGCGATGTCCCGCACAGCAGCACTCACACGACTGTTAGAGTTCAGGTCGTTGAGGGTCGAGGAGGCAAGTTGCACCCCGCGCGGAAGCTGCAGTTCCAAGTAGCCATCGGGGCCAACACGCACACACCCCGCGACACACTCAAGCGACGCAAGGATCGTGACAACAGCGTGGTCCTTCGCCTCGTCCGCTGCCGCTTCAAAAGCCTCAAGGTATTTGTTGAAATCCACGGCCATCAATTCAGGAATCGACTCTGAGAAGGGCACCTTTAAAATGGGACCGTCGCGGGCAAGAAATCGTTCCAGTGCCAACCGCGCATCCGTGATCTTATTGAGCGTAGCAGATCCCTTCCTTCTCGTGCACCTATCACCCCGGACACAAGAAAACGGCAAAATGTCATCGTCCGTGGGAAGTATTCTGATGGTTTTACGCCGCGGGTGCGCCGACTGCGGCATGATGTGGTCTGTGGAGTACGCCGCCCGTGTCTTCGCAGTTTCAATCTCCCGCAGAAGTCTCGCATCACGCAGAGGGAACTGTCGCATTAGCGTGTTCAGTAGCTGCGTCAGCATTGCCATCTGCTCCACAGTCACCTCAAATGTGATGCCGTCAATTATTATATTCATCGCCCTGTGAAAAGGTGTCCGCATGGGCATTGGTCCAAAGTGCTGGATCGAGCTAATCTTAATTTCTCCCAGGCAAAGGAATGTCCCTTCCACAAGACTGTCCCCATCCTGTTCAAAAAAACGTCCAGTGATCGGAGTAGCTGTGATGGTCATGTCAGTTGAGGCGCACTGTTTGATGAGGGAAAAGTTGAATTTGGCACCGCAAAGATTCAACTTGGGTGAGTTCTCCCCGCCACTTCTTAGCGTGACGTCCATGTCTAAGATATTGAGAGTCATGCTGAGTTCCTGAATGGCACAACGTGGTTCGTCCTTCTGCAAGTAGTCATTGAAACTCTGTCGCACGTTTTTCGGTAAATCCAGTTTGGGATGTATCCTGGACGGTGGCCAAAAAAGCTCTTCGGGTCGAATTACACACTGCGAATCACCAAGGAGGTTATCGATCAGCTCAAGAAAAGAGGAAATATGCGGAGACATCAGAAACCCACGCAGGCCGGTTAGTTGAATGTCCATGTGAAGATGATTGAGAAGCTTCGTTCGGCCTGTTGCAGGATCCACTGGTGTCTTATCCTGTGGCACCGTCTGGTTCGGTATGTACACATTCTGCAACCCCCTCAGAGAGACCTCATCGGCCCGTGCAAACGGCTCTGCGGTACCCACGAGTCTGTACAGCGGATGTGTCGGCGGGAGGCTCAAGCTCGCATCAAAATCCCGCAAGATCATCTCAAAGGGACGCTGCACCTCCGTTGACGCACTCAAAAAGTACGTGTCATTTGGCAGCGTAATAAAGAAATGGCCCGTGCCGTTGATGTGAAAGTTCATAAAACTGTTGAGGGACTCGTCATTCAGGTCCTCGCTGAAGATGACGTTCCGTGGATTGCAGTTCAAATGCAAGATAGCGGGAGCTGTAAAAAATAACTCAAACCGCTTCACATTTGGGCTGAACTCCGTCACGAACCGGCTGTACGTGTTGTAAATCTCCGTCGTCAGCGGCACGCCGTGGTACATCTCAGCCACAAACTGCCAATCCGTAATGAGGTCCATGAAGAATTCGACGTGGTCCATGTACCACCACACCTCCAGCTCGCCAAAGGAAGGCAGCACGTTCCATAGTTTCCGCCCCGTGTACACGCGATCGTCTTCCCTGTCAATGAAGAGTTCAATCGTACTCATCCGCGCAAGCAACGTGCTCTCTTCTTGAATGCCGTTTGTAGCCATTGACACATTTTTCCCTGAAAAAAAGCTCTCAGACCGCTGCTTCTTCTCCCTACTTAAAAGAAACTGCGGCTTTTGTATGTAGTGCGACTCGCGGCCCAATGTCATTAGTATAACCCCCTTGCGTCCCGAGTCACGAATGCCAAAGGGCGGCGAAGGGCAAGGTGCTTTTCGCTTAAACGGCAACGTCACACACGTGTCACGAAGAAATTCCACAAGCAGCTCCAAACCAGCGAGAGGACGTGATTTGCCGAGCTCAAAGTTCAATGACTCAAGCGGCTTATATGTGAACGGCAAAAAGAAGTTCTTTAACTCCATAAGCGAGTAGTGGGACCACGGGCCGTAGCAAATCTCAGGGACGTCAAGGAGCACCTCCAACCCCATGTGCGGTAGTTCCACCTCGCGGCTCACCTCTTCGCCCGCGTAAACATTTGTCACATCGCGATAGAAAACGATGTGTATGGTAGAGTTCTCCCTGCCGTTAAGGAGCATGCCGTAGTTACGAATAATGGATGACGCCTCATCAATAACAGGGCCTTGCGTTTCATTTAAGGATGTGCCTTTACCCATCATGGTAAGCGATTTACCTAAGTTGTTTGCCTTTCCGTGTTGGAAAAGAGCATTCCTGTCTTCCTTCTCCTTTTTCATATGGCACCAGCGCGCATGCACCTCTTCCAGCGTCATTTCTGTAACAAAGCGGTAGAGGTCAATGCTGGGCATGCCATCCATCGTCAAGTAACTGTGGCACTCCCCACGCTTAAAGCCAAAGTGCAAAAAGTACGGGTGTGCAGCACCGGCCCCGCCAATATCGACGTAACTTGCGTACATCTCAACCTCCACGGCACCAATAAAGTCAAACAAACGCTGTACAATGCTCTTTTTGTTCTTCAAACGCTGCTGTTCCTCCAATGCGCTCTTCAACGACTCATCACTGTATGTTTGACTCCCATCCGAGTCACCACGTGTCCATATCCTCATACCTTCGTCCTCGTTTGATTGATTCCTATCCCCTTCTTGCATCAGGCGACCAAGGATACTCCTCAGGGTCCAACCTTGCGCGGAAGTTGCACGCAGTTCCTCGCTAGCATGCGCAGAAGGGGCCTGCGTTGATGTCAACTCCTTATAGCTCCATGTGGCATTATACAAGCAGAGGCCCAAGCCGTTCAAGTGCACACGGACTTTGCCACGGCTCTGTGGTATCTGCACAATGTCTATATTGAATAAACTTGTGGAAACGCCATCATTATCATGAACTTCGCCAGTATCTTGGTTTGATTCCCCTCGTTCGCATTGAACATCACGATCCCCTAGAGATGAAAAGATGGAATCTACATTTTGATGGACGGCGAATTGTGGGTCTTCCTGCCCCATTTGCGTCCACGGAGAAAAATCCCTGTCGTTGCTCTCGTCATGATTGCCGTGGGGAGCAACGTAGTCTGTGGAGAGAAGCGTGTCTCCATTCACACCATCAACCTCCATAAACGGTGCCACAGCAGCGCGATTGCCAACATCCAATTCAACGAACGGTGCATCCTCTGCCATCTCACTGCCATTTCCCTCGAGTCGCACCCGCACCGCCCGTTCCTCCCGCAGTACATCCACAATCACGCCCTGCACCCACTCCTTCTTCACCTTCACTCTGCAGCGCGCGCCCTTCAAATCATCGAACATGAATTCCTTCACGACCGTCCATGACGGGTCCTCCAACCACGAGTCCCAGAAGCAAAAAGAGACGTACCCGTCCATGAGGCGAAGCGACAGGTTCTCATCCTGGTAGAAGAAGTCCTGGACAAATATGCGGCAACTCAGTGGGGCGATAACTATGCTTCCGAGACGTACACGCGCTGTTGACGACAAAATGCAGTACCGCAGAAACAACTGGACGGCAAACCCCAATATTTTGTGCGTGTACAGCATCGTAAAGAGACAACACAAAAACAGAAAAACGACGGAGAAGAGTAACTTAATAAAATCCTTCGTATCGGACCCCATTTGCGGCTTGTGTTCTTTGCTTCCACCTTACGTCACCTCTCCACCCTTCTCTCTTTGTCTTTTCTTTTCCCAGCTCGTGTGCGCTGATGACCGAGACGTAACAGCCAGTAACGTAAACACGCACTCTCTCTCTCTCTCTCTCTCTCCTTCTTTCTCAAAGGAAACCAAAAAAAAAATGAAAACAAAAAAAGCCCAAACGGATAAATGTACGCCACCACCACGTCCAACGTGCCTTGTTGGACGTGTATGTATGTGAAAAAGAAAGGAGCGGAAGAGTACCCCTTGTTTGTATAGACCTGTGCGTGTATACCTCTCTCTCTCTCTCTCTCTCTCTCTCTTTCTCTTTTTATTTATTTATTTTTGTTTTTTGTTTCCCCTTTCTAAAAAGGGGGAAAACAAAATGCAAAAAAAAAAAAAAAGCTATTGAAATTACTATGGGATTCGACCTGGTCGGGATAAAACACACATAAAATGAAAAGAAAAAAGTCGTGGAGGGGCCCGCTGTGGCTCTTCGCGCCTATTTCTCCTCCTCCTCCTCCTTCTCCTTCTTCTGCTTCTTAATTATGCCCGTGGGAGAAGATAAAAATAAAAATAAAAAAATACACACGTGTCGGGCACGCCCAAAACGGTGCCAAAGAAAAACTTCCCCCCCTTCACCTCCGTAAATATAAACCCCCTTGTTCCTTTCAAATGCCTGGTGTGGGTATATATGTATATATGTATGTATGTATGTGCGTATTCACTTCGGGGCAACGAGAGAAAGAGGGAGAGAAATAATAAAATCATAGCATTGCATAAAATAAACAACACCCACACATTGCACATGAAAGCAATTTCCATGAACTTCTCAGAGGTTTTAAGCAAAATAAAGTTCCTAAAACTCGTCACTCTCGCTCTCTTCCACAGCAAAGCGATTCGCATTTGTATTTTTCACCACAAGCGCCTTCGCCTGGCGCACATCCTCCTGCACCTTTTCCGATTGCATGTCGGCAAAACGCCCCTGCAGTGTCTGGGGCTTCCCTGTCTTTTCCTCCATCGCGATCCGGGCTCGTTTGCGGTACGCAATCGAGTTGGGAAGGACACCCGTTCGTGCCAGCTGCGCCTTCGTCTCATACTCCGACTTCGTGAAGACACCCCCACGGCGCTGCACGCTGGAGTAAAACAGCGTCTGCTGCTGCGACGGGCCCGAGACGGATGTCCTGACAACCGTGGCGGAGTGCTGCCCGGCCTGCGGCTGAGATGCCTGAAAGGGCGAAATGAAAGCGGCGGGAATCGTGCCATCATCCACGATGATTGGAGCCTTTGAGCGAGCGCCAGCGTGTCCCCTCGTCTTTGCGTGGGGCTGCCCGTGACGTGGCGGGCGGTCGTTGTGGGCGGTGCGATGACGGCTGTTGGTTCGGTGGTGTGGCCTGTTGCCTAAGACATTGTGCTTCACCATCGACAGAACTAATCTCACTGTATAGAAAAAGAAAAAGAAAAAGAAAAAAGAAAAAAAGACAACTGAGGCAACGTCGGCCCTCCCCGCAATTATTCACACGGCAGCAACAACGCAGTCCGAATGCACAAACCACACGTTCCCCACCACTGCCACTGCCGTCCTCGTTACGTGTTTCTGGTTGTTCTCTACATCACACCCAAAGGGAAGAAAAACTCACGGGCCACACACGCCCCCCACGATCCGCAGCTGCCGCCCCAACTCACTCCGTCGCCTGCTGCGCTGCCGGGGAGAGTCGAAAGCGGAGCAGTCTTGAGCCCCCCGAAGCCTCGTCCGCTTCCACCGCGTAGATCGTCTCCTCTTGTGAGTCCAGGGCGATGGCGCAAAGAGATGGGCACGTTGTGCGCACAATGCCGCTCACCTCGCCATCCCTCCCAATGACCGTAATGATGCCGCCAGCGCCTTCATTGGGTGAGGATGACGATGAAGATCCCTTCATGTCGTACTGGGTCACAAAAATGGAGCCGTCACTTTTTCTAACGGCGATGGCGCTGGGGCCCATTCCCCCTTGCAGCTGCGCAAAGACACTTCCAATGTAGTACGTCCCTCGAAGCACAAACCGAAGCACGCGGTTAGTGCCCTGCTCGCAGACATACACGCTTTTGTCGCTTGTCACGGCAATTCCCGTCGGGCGTATGAGACCACGACGACAGAGTGGAACAACTTGGCTGTGCCCCTGCAGAGTGCGGAAAACGGCGCCCACCGGGTCGGCAAACGACGAGTCGCCCTCTGCCCCGGCGTCGGTAAAAAACAACTCACCGTCCGGTGCGACGGCGAGAGCTGTCGGTCCCACAAACTGTCTATTTTCAAAGCTGTTCAGGTAGCGCACAACAGTGTAATCCACCTCACCACGATCATTGTCACACTTCTCGTCCTTCTCAACATGCCCCTTGGAATTTGGTACCGCCTCCAGCTTCAGGATGGCGTTCTCACTGCGGTCGGTGAGGTATACATCACCGTTGCGGGGATCGATGGCGAGAGCATGTGGCGAAGTCTCCGTCGCCATGATGGGAATCATCGTGCCGTTCGTCTTGTTGAGACGAAGCAGCTCTCCGCTGCACGCGCATACGGCAAATACGTCGTCGTTTGCATCTAACGCCAGGCCTGTCAAGAGACGGCCCGGAAGCTCGGCAACAAGTTCCATTATAAAATGATAATCTGAGGGGTTATGCTTACAGCCACGACCCTCCACCGTCCCTGATGCTGGCAATGACGATGACTCCTTCACAAGTACCCTTTTGTTGTTGTTGTTGTTGTTCTTCACATCAAAGGAGAAAAGAACACGCATACATACATCCACACAAACAAAAAAGAAAGAGAGAAAAGAAAAAGAGACGAATCTCAAAAAAATGAGAAAGGGGTCAATCACCCCTACAGTCAAAAAGTTTCTTCTTTCCATGCTCACTCCCCCGCACAACCAGCCTTGCACGCACAGGCAAATACAAAAAAATAAAAAACTAAACGCAGCAGTTTGTTCCTTAACAGCAATGTTAGAGTTTTCTTCTTCGCACACACACACACACACACACACACACACACACACACACACACTCACACACACACACACACTCACACACACTCACATCTGGATTCTCTCTCCATTATTCTCAGCACAATTGCCAGCCATCCTGCAGGAATTCAACACGGTCATTAGAGTAATCGGTGACATCTTCACCAACGTCGCTAAGATCCTCAAGTAGTTGCCGCATCTCCTCGACTGTGGTACTTGGAGCACTCTGTTGAACCCCATGTCCAGACGTCGCGTTGTCCTCCTCACCCTCTGTTTCTTCCTCCATGAGGTGCACATGACGCTCCTGCTCCACCCAGTAGTGGTGAAACAAAAACTGCAGCACAAGCCCACACACCCAGCGAAGCTCAGACAGAAGTGGCAGGGCACCGTGCGCCACACGTTGCCGCACCTCCACCGCCTCCTCGGGAAACCCAATCAGTCGAGCCCGCTTCCTGTAAGTGTCCGCCGACCCACGAGCAAAACTGCCTGTCATGAGATGCACCGCACGTGATATCGCCGCACCATAAAAAGAAACGGCACCCAAAGACGAAAGCTGATCTCCTTCGTCAAGTGAAAAAGCCTCCATCAGAAGTGCTGTGGCCTCCGCATACGCCGGAAGCTGCCGGTTTTTACGCTCACGTGCCTTCCACACAAGTTGGATGCGGTTCAATGCCTCGCGCCTAGCTTCTGTCAGGCCTGTCCCGTCCTGAGGATCAAATAGCATTCGTTTCACACGCTTCCACTCATCCCACCCGTGTCCAAACACACTCGGCGCTGAGCGGGAAAGGGAGAAAAAGGGTGCAGTAGAAAAGGCAAACTCCCCTTCCGCCGACGCAGCACCCACCGCCTTCGTGTTTGAAACGTCGGCACGGATCCTTCCAGAGGTGCCTGTAGGCGCAACAGCGTCCAAATCGCCCAGTTCTCCCAGTCCACTTTTGATGCAAGTTCCCCTTTTGCGCTTCTCATTGGGTGAATTCTGCCACGCCCGGCTGCGCTTCCTCACCATATTTGTGGGCATGTAGATATATATATATATATAGATATATCTGTGTGTGTGTGTCAGTGCCCACTCCGCTCCCTTTTATGGTGAGCTGCCAAGAAAAATAATAAAAATAAAAATGAATAAATAAATAAATAATAAATGCACGCATAAAACAACAGCGGCATCGTCCAAAAAAAAATAATAATAATAAAATAAAATTACATTTTTAAAACATTTTTTGTTCTCGCATAATTTTCAACGAAATGTGATGCCATTCACCTTTCTATTTCCGGTACTCCTTCGTGCGTCCCCCACATACCGGGCGCCACGTTATCTTCGAGTTTTCTTCGTGGGTGGGCCCAACAAACCGCGGCCGTCCCCCTCGTCATGATCGCCGTCGTCCGGCCACGCGTCGTCATCCTCCCACTCCGCGGAGTCCATGACACTGCTGCTCGGAGCTTCGTACGCCATCATCATGTCAACGTCCTTCTCCTTCCGAGCGCGAGGGGCGTCGACGGCTGCGGCAGGCCTCGTGCTGCACTCCTTCGCCATACTGCGGCCAAAAAGATCGTAACTTCTCGCCTGCGCCTCCGTAACAAACGCAAATGCGTCGTTGAAGCGACGACAACAATTTTGACTCTCCTCCACAGACGCGGCCGTTGTGGCGGGCAAAGGGAGGGAAAAGGACGTCAACTCCAGCAGCACCTCCCCTGTTCGCTGGTTTGTGATGGAGAAGAACGCGTGCGGTGCAGCCCCATTGCGGTGATGCGCCATTGCTGCGATTTACCTGCAATGGCAGGGAGAAGAAGAAAAAGAAGAAAAATAATAAATATATTTAGAAAGGAAAGAAAAGCGGGGCAGGGCAAAGCGCAATCAAAACAAAAAAACAACACCGAAGGGAAATCACACAAAAAAAAAAAAAAACGGTGCGTTTCGGCCCCTTTTCCACAACAACAACAAAAAAAAAAAAAAAAAAAAAAAACGGCACAAATTTATTTCATGTTTCAATCCAAAAATAAAAAATAAAAAATCATTTTTACCTTCGCTTTTTATTTTTCTTTTTTTTCATTTCAAATTCGCCGCTAAAAATATCTTCCATTCCATTTTTCTTTGGGCAATCTTTACTCAACGTGTCACTGTTGCTTTACGCAATCCTTTTTTTTTTCTTTTTTTCTTGTTTGTTTGTTTGTTTTATTTCGCCCGCTGTTTTTTTTTTTTTTTCTCCCCCTTTCGTTTCTCTCTGGTTGTGAGTGTCTGCGGCGGAAGAAGAAGTTGGCATGTGGGAATGCGCGCACACACACAAAAAAAAAAAAAAAAATGTTTGATTTCTCTTCTTTTTTTTCTTTTCGTTCGTCCATTTCCCGCTCGCCAATTCACACTTAAATTTCCTCTTTTTTTTTTTTTTTTTTTTCCTTCTTTTCGAATTTCACCGCGGCGCCGCAGGACGCGGGACTCGCCGGAGACACACACACACACTTGTATTTATAAATATAAAGAAAGAAAGAAAAAATAATCATCCCCCTCCATGCAGTCATTTGAGAGCCGCGTCCGCCCACTTTGGGAAGCGGAGGCATGTCAACTCCAACGCTGAGGGCAAAGACCCAAATGTCCTAATAAAAAAAAAAAAAAAAAAAAAAAAATAGAAGAAAAAACAATTATTCTTTGCTTTTTTATTTTTATTTTTATTTATTCCCTTTTCCCCCGCCGTTCCGTTTTACCGATTCAAAATATATTTCTGGACTCTTTTTTTTTTTTTTTTTTTTACATCGACACATCCCATCATTTCCCCCTTTTGCTTTTTTTTCCTCTTTTTCTCCTCCCCCACATCTTGCACTGCCCCTTGCGGCTGTTGCTTTTACTCCCTTCTTACTCACTCAGGGAGAGTGAGCCGCAGGAGAAGAAGAAGAAGAATAGACAAAAAAAATATATATATATATATTTATATAAAGAGTTCAGTCGATGGCACCCACAAAAAACTGTCATCGCATACGTGTCACATGACGGTGCATCCACCACTCGACCCACCACCCGCCGCACTGCGTCCCTTGTACTTTGCAAGCCACTGCATCTGCGTTTGGTTGATGGCACCCCGTCGCTTCTCGCGGACGAGTGTAATGGCGTCAAGAGGCTCCATGCCGCCGTACTCCACAAGCGCCACAGCCACAAGTATGGGCGCACGGCCAAGACCAGCCACGCAATGAATGGCAATAGACGCGGGCTGCGTGGAGGCACCAGAAAGCAGCCTCTCCTTCTCCTTGTCGAGGAGTTGGAACCAACTCTCTAGCACCGACTTTGGCGGTGCAGCCCCGTCGTCAAAAGGCCAGCTGTGTACTTCAATCCCGTCCTTCTCCAGCTGTGAGGCGTCGTACGTCGGACCGCAAACCCGCACGAGATGACGCACGTGACGCCTTTGAAGTGCCTTGATGTACGTGTGGAGGCTGCTGGGTGACGGGGCATCCAAAATCAGCAGATTAAACAACGTTCTCGAGGTGTCCCTTCTATCCTTGCACTCAATCAATGTGCAGTTGACATCCATTGCCGCTGAAAAGTCGTATTTCTTCCACACCAAAAGGGAAGGAAGGGAAAAAAGGATATACGCGCCGTCGTCGAAAGACAGCAGAGCTGCGGGAAGGGGTAAATGAACGATAACCGGATTGGCACAACACCACCTTCAGTGCAGCCAAAACGTTTTCTAACAACAAAAATAAAAACTTAAGCTATAGATAAGAAGAACAACAACAAAAAAAAAAGTCTGTAAAAGTCACGTTCGTCAGTTCACCAGCCTTTTACCTTGTTTCCTACACGTGAGGCTTTCCTATACTTCTTCTATTGCGGTGGAAGTGTTGCCGGTACAAACATCCCAAGCAAGCAGGAAATGAAAATAAAAGAAAGAAAAGGTAAAAAAAAAGTATACATATATGCACGTTGCGTGCATATATGTATGAGATGGCACCATTCCTTTCGTGGGTCACCATGCATGCAAAAACAGACCGTAATAAATATCATTCCTCACCCCGTGGCCGCTTCCAGCGTCCCCAGAAAGCGGAAATGTACCGCCACCAGCCACGGCTGCTGCTCATGTGTTCGTCTCCATGCGGTGTGGTGGTATTCTGCTCCACCTCCGTTGCTCTTTCGCCAGCACCTCGCGGTCTTTCATCACGTCCATTTGACGCTACTGTCATCTTTCCGTTCTCCTCCATGTTATTTATTATTTGCAGCTCCTTCACAAGGAAGAACCCGCAGCTTGGGCGTGTCACCATAAAGTACCCTTTGCGGCGGTAGTAATTGCGCACCCCGACACCGCTGATGACGGCAATCCTCTTGTACCCCGCGGCACGTGCGATGCTCTCCGCCCGCTCCAGCAGCAACGACCCCACGCCACGGTGTTGCGCCTTCGCCGTGTCAGCCTCCTTGTGTGTTGGCACTAATCGCCCATAAACATGCAACTCGCGGATCAACGCACATGACCGCAGCTCGTCAAAGGGGGTTATCCAGTTCTGAATGTGAACACGAAGACGCAAGAAGCCAAAAAGTGTTAATCCATCCACGCTTTCATACGACACGAACACTTCTTCTCCCTCACTTGCAACGTAGCGACGCTCCACCAGCGTTGCCTCCTCAAGTTTTTCCGCGGCCGCCGCATCGGCTTTAACCTCGCGGCAGCGAATGCACTGACAACGGCAGCCTTCCCGTTGAAGTTTTGTCGCGAGAAGTTGACGCAGATTTGATACCTCCACACCTCCAAGAATGTATTCATGGGGAATGTCGCGTATAACGCGGTTCAGTCGCACCCATGGCTGTACTCTACGTTTGGCGTGCAGAATAACTTCAATTAAGTTATCCAGGCCATATGGTTGGTACTTCCCCTCCTTGAACCACTGCTCAATCACCGTGAAGGGTGTGGTTTGACAGGGATAAATTTTCCACTGATCCGCCTGCAGATCCGCTGAATACAAAACATCGTCAAACATCGCCTTATCTCCCTCCGGAGTAGACCCTGGTAAGTCCGGCATGAGATGAATGTCGACCTTAAAGCAGCTATCTTTTAAAAGCTTAATGGCGCGAACAGCCTCCTCCCTTGTAGACTGTCGATTGACTGCCAACAACACCGCGTCATCGGTGTGCTGCACACCAAGCTGCACCCGCGTGCAGCCAAATCGCCGTAGCTGCTGCAGCATTTCCTCGTTTATCGTATCCGGCCGTGTTTCCAGCGTGACTCCTATAATTTTGCATAAGGCAGTTTCGTTCAGCATCTGTTCCTGAAGCAAATCCATTGGAGGCCGTGAGTGGCTTGGCTGTGGCGCCGCTGCATTGCTGTCGGTGCCATCATTGACCTCGCTGTAGTCATGGAGCGTGTTGGCGGCGTAAAAGAGGTCACGGATGAAAGACTCACGGTATGAGAGCGGATAACTCTCCCACGTACCACCGAGTACGAGCAACTCAACCTTGTCGGCAGGATGTCCAATCGCTACAAGTGACTTCACGCGGTCTTGAAACTGCGTGTAGGCATCAAACGCCAACCGGTTGGCGCGGCGCACGCCAGGCTCGTTAAGCAAATAACTGCGTGGCTGCCCCGGCTCATTCGGGCAGTAGTAACAGTTCCACTTGCAGCTAAACTTCTGCCCTTCCGGATACGGTGATGTAAAGACAGTAACGACGAGGACCCCCGACTGACTTCGGGGCGCTTTGGAGACAAAATACCGCTCCAGCACGTCGTTGCCACGCCGCTCCGTCTCCGCCTGCAGCCACTTCCGATACGCCGCGAGCAAAAGTGACTTCTTCGCCACTACTCGGTGCTTTTTCATAAGCTTCCGCAGCTGCTGTTCAATCTGCTGCACAGACGACGGCTGCGCCTGCGCGATGGCCTCAATGAACGTCGTCGCCGTATTCATTTGCTCGTCGGTGTAGACGTGCGGGTCCTTTTCCGCCAACAGCCGCTCCAGCGTGGGCAAATTGCGCAGCTTCGCCCGCACCTTCGCCATGTCAGGCCTGTGCGGCCCGGTGAAAGTATCATCCTCGTCGCTGCTCGAGCACGACATAATTTTTCTCTCCCCCCCCCCCCACTTTCCCTTTTTTTTACGTGTGTGAGTGTGTGTAGCTGCCACCTGCACGCAGCGCACACACACACACAAAAAAAAAAAAGGAAAAAAGACGTGTAAACAAGGCACGTGTGTTGTCACATGCGTCCTTTTTTTCTTTCCACCACCACCGCCGCACCCCGTAAACCGTCTTTCATTGGCAATACTCACACACGCACATCTGCTTGGAGTGTGCAGCTTCATTTGGCGCGTGCAAAAAGATATTAGCAGTACGCAAGCATGCGATCCTCACGGCATCCCCACAGGATTGGACCGTGACCCGCTCTCGCTCAAAATAAAAATAAAAAACGCCAACACACACACAAAAAAAAAAAAAAGAGAGAAAAAAAAACCATTTTTTTTTTTTTTTTCTGTATTCCCGCCGTGTCATTGTGCACCATCAAATTTCTCTCACGCCTACATGACCGCACACCCCGCGCAACTCAAAGACCCCTCATTACTCTCCTGATGACGCGGTTTATAACGCATAAGCCAGTTGAGCTGCACCTGATTGATGGCGCCTTTGCGCCGTCCTCGCACGTAACCCACCGCGTCGAGTGGCGGCATTCCGCCGTACTCCACAAGTGCCAGCGCAACCAAAATGGGTGCTCGGCCAAGTCCAGCAACGCAGTGCACGGCAATCGTCTCTGGGGGTGACTTGTTCTTCTCCTGTTCGAGCAAATTCAGCCAATTGTCAATGACGGTCTGCGTTGGTGGGGCACCGTCGTCAAAGCTCCAGCCGTGCACCACCATTCCCTGCTTTTCAAAAGCCTCCGCACTGTACGTCTGGCCACATGCCCGCACAATTTGCCTCACGTTGTACCTCTGCATCAACTTGACATACGCGGTGACGCTGCTGGGCGACGGGGCGTCAAATATGAGGAAGCGGAAGACAACAGCGTCGGACTCCCCGCGCCTGCACTCCACCAGCGTGCCGTTGGCCCCCATGCCATGCACATTAAAGAGCTAAAAATAAAAATAAAAAGGACTAACAAAAAAAAAAAAAAAGAGCGGATGATCCAAAAGTAATACGCCAGCAGCTGGGAGAAACACACAGTTCAATCACGCAGAACAAAATTACCCCCGACTGCCGCAGCCGTGGTGATGGTGAATGGGGAAGAGAACCCTCAGGTCACAAGCCGGACACACTCACGGGAGAAAACAAAAAATAAAACACACAAAAGTGCAAAATGAAAAACAAAAAAACCCGCAGTGCTAGCCCCAAAGAAAAGAATGATTCCACATGGAGGAAAAGCCCTGGAAAGCAAACTAAGTGTCAAGTCAAGTAAAATAAAATATATAAAATGAAAGTTGCATCCACGCAAAAAGCGGCAATTATTTCAGAGGGTGCGTGGAGAGGCATATATATATTGCTCCCGCTGGAGGCAGGAATTCCTCATTACGATTTCTCAGTAAAGGGCCGCAATGCCCCAGCAGCAGTAGGAGCGCCCGCGACACGCCCCCACCCATGGAGCCGTCACCGCTCTTCTTGACCATTTTTATTTCATGGACACTCAGTGGGCGGTCGTACAGAAAGACGTTCGTCACCGTCAAATCGCTGTCGCTGTCGTCTTCGTCTCCCCCAATGTAGAAGAATGAGAGACTTCAGCCTCAACTGTTGGTATCGTCTCTGAGTTCCCCACAATCACACCATCCACGTACACGGAGCCCTTGTTGCCGTCCTGCAGCATCAACGCCACCTGGTATTCTCTCCCCGGCTCTTGCGTGGTGTTCGATGTCGTTTTTGTGCCGTTGAACACCTTCTCCCACGTTTTATCCATGCCGTACGAGAGACCAATGAACTTCGCGCCCTGACTACTTCTCAGAGACGCAGACTGCAGAAAAGTACTGCTCTTAGCGGTGTGATGATAACTCCTCGTGAGTCAGCTGCGTCCCTCAAAAACGGCGGCACAGAGTGAGAGTGAGAGAAAAAAGCAACAAAACATAAATGAGGAAAAACGTAGAGAGAAAGAAAACAAATAAATCAAAAAAGACATGCGGAGAGAGCCACACCATTCATTCCTGGCGTCACCACGCTTGTTGTTTGTTTGTTTGTGTGTTTCTCACCCACCACCCTTTTTTTTTTTTTTCTGTTTCTTCGTCTTCCGTCCTCCTCCTTCTCTCCCTCTCTCCACCGCTGTTTTTTACAGCAGC
This sequence comes from Trypanosoma cruzi, assembly GCF_000209065.1. NCBI lineage: Eukaryota > Euglenozoa > Kinetoplastea > Trypanosomatida > Trypanosomatidae > Trypanosoma > Trypanosoma cruzi. Next base: position 37,063 of record NW_001849515.1, read on the forward strand.
GCAGCCTTCAGGTACGCAGAGCCTGCGCCGGCTTTTGACATCGCCTCTGCCACAGCCTGTTGCGTCGCCACGCTGAACAGTCGCTCCTCACGGCGGATCATTTTCCCGAGCGCCGTTGCAAAACTCTCGTACTGCGCCTGCACGTGGAGCGGCGGGAGGTACAACGGCCGCTGCGGGGGCATGCCACGCGTCACTGGCCCAATCCGCTCCGCATGATGATTGCGGCGGTACTCCTCACCGGCAATGATGTCATACACCAGCCGAATAGGCGCGTTGAGGTGCTCCATGCCACACAACGAGTGCAGCTCCATCGCCCTCTGAACAATCGCACGCAACTCCTCGACAAACGATGGCACGCCGAATCCCTCAAGTTGAGGGTCATCGTCCGCATACTTCCCCGCCGCAACGTCGTGTGCATCCATTGGCTCCCCGCTGTGCCTATTCAAAAAGAATGCTAACCGAGCCACATCGCCTATACGCAGAAGAGCAAGAAGCTCCGCCGCAAGGGCCACCTCCCTCCCTTCACGCGTCAGTTTGGCTCCGCATTGACGAAATAATGTCACAACAAACCGCACAACCGACTCCCAGTGCTCATTTTCCACCATGCCCATGACGGGGACTGCAACCGTCACCTCATTGAACACAGAGCGACCGCTCATTTCAAGGCCTGAAATGCCTTTTAGGCGCTTTAAAAGCTCCATGGCCTCTTTCCATTTCCCCGCGCATCCAAATGCGCGAAGGCAATAAACATGATTCATAAAACTAGCCTGCTCCGACCCCACTTCTTCAATCCACTGCATGACCCTCAGCACAACATCCCAGGAACTGTGCTTCATTGCCACCACGTGCAGATCACGCAAGAGCTGCGGCGGCGGTGCAATGTGATTCTTATCATACAGATGCAGTACCTCAAATGCGCGTTGCCATGATGCCGCATGAAGATTCAACATCAATTTTTCTACCGAAGCATCATCAGGGAAGATATCATACTGATTCATGATGGAATTTGCGACACAAAGAGCTGTCTGCCATGTATGACTAATTGAAATGCTCTGCAGACCGCTGAGGATGCAGCGAAGATGTGCGGCAGTGACAACAAATTCACGCCGCTCATCGCACAAACGCAGCAGACGAAGTGCCGACACCCATCGATCGGTCGGAGGGGAACTCAGCAGCGTAACAAGTAACTCCCTGCCAACTGGTGCCTGGCTGCCAGATGAAGACATCTCATTCCATTGATGAAGCTGTGAGTCACCAAGACATAAAAAAACACATTGTGCCAGTGCGCTCGGGACTTGCACGCCGCAGTCACGCAAGGCAACGGCAACTTCAATAAACAGCGGCAGTCCTATAAACCGCGCCTGGGCCTCCTTTTGTTGATGCGACAAGGACGCACAAAGGCTTTCAACTGCAGAACGCATTGCCAAAAGACGTGCGTCATTTGCAATTGATGGGTTGGCGCTTCGCCGAGCCATGAAATTGTCCCCAATCGTCGCCGCCTCCTCCCGCAGTGCACGCAGCACAGCCTGCAGAAGGTCCACCTTGACGACCTTCTTCGCATGCAGCAGATGCGGCCGAAGGGCAAAGCACAACGAGGCAATGGTTTCCCATGCGACACGCTGCTCCGGCCGGTTGTGCACAGTAGAAGGTGCGTGCGTCAATTGGGCCGTGATATCCCCCTGCAAAAGGCAAAGTGCAAACCGCGTTACCATTTCTACACTTGTCTTGCGAAGGAACTGCAAAGCCGCTGTTGGCTCCTGGAGCGTGATAATGAAAAACTCCGGGCACTCCCGCAGTGCCTCCTCCCACTGACCCCCGGACGAGCCGTACAAAGTGGAGGAAGACGAGGTGTTGAATATGAGCCCACGCAACGCCTCCTCCGCGTTGAATGGTGCCACAACATCCGTCAATGTCTTTTCTGTACCGCTAACTCCCATGGGTTGGGAGAAACTCTCCTCATCACTCGCTTTGCGTATCCCGTCACTGTCACGTTCTCCCGTCCGTCGTCTCGTTGGGAGGAGCCCTTTCGACTTCCAGTTCATGACGCACTGCATCAGATCCTTGTACCGTCGCCGCCGACGAAGCTCCAGGAACAGTTGACGCTGCATCACCGCGTTGTACCCCGCCCTCTCCTCCTCCTCCTCCTCCTCGCCATCGTCGTTATTCGAATCGGTGAAGTGAAGTGAAGCCCGTCTGCGTTGAGACTGCGGCCGCTGCAGCGCAAACCCCAACCGCAGCAGCTTCTCATTCGACATCTCAGACAACTCCATTGCTGGGAAAGGGCCCGCAGCAGTAGCAGCAGCATTATCCGTCTGCTGCTCCTGACAATGAGGCCCGATTGGCTGGTGTGGCAGGTCTGTCAGCCCCAATGAGGTGACAAGTGACTGCCGCTGAGCCTGTGGAAGGGCGTCTGCGACCAAAATAGCCCGGCTTCGCTCGCCGCTCTTCAACAGCAATTCGCACACCTCCCGCAGCTCCAACAGCGGGGTGCTGCAGGTGGTGGTGCCTAACAATCCATGCACCTCCCGCCGGATGGCGGCGGCAGACAACACTGTGAATCGCTCGTACAAATTAATAACTCGCGAGTAGGGCGGCATTCCCGTTTCCCGTGACCCTCTTTTTGTTTTTCTCAGGACGTTCCACAAACAAAAAGAGCCGTGGGCGCACCCCCACTCACTCACTCATTCACACACACACAGAGAGAGAGAGAGAGAGAGGGTGAAAAGCGGGAAGATAATACGGCACCAAAAAAAAAAAAAAAAAAAAAAAGCAAGCCGGTGGATGTGAACACCAGTCTTCTTGAGAGCTCCAAAGAAAAAAACGGACATGCAGACAATAAAATAAATAAATAAAATAAAAAGGCAGTCCAACTCCTTCACTGCAAAAGAGGGACCAAAAATTCTTTAAAAAGAGAAATACGACTGGTCATGTTTGCCGTAAATCCAAGACCTTTCAAAGGTACTTACCGTCATTTCTCCCGCTTCCGTGTCCCCCTCCAAATAACCTAATTCTTCTCTTTTTGAAATCTCTCCCTTTTTTTATCCCTGCAAGCACGGCTCAAATTCACACCCAATGAGACCGCTACCAGCCCAACGCGTTGGCACCAACAAAATCTCAACAGCCTCATCCTCCGCCTCACCCTTGCGCTTCACCCACACGCTGATCATTTTCCCTTCGTGACTGGCTGTCACCCGTGCCATCTCGCCAAATCCTTTTGCCGCCACCGTCGTCGCATCAATTTCACCGTACTGCACGATAAGGTCGCCCGCAGTCAAACCCGCCTGCGCGCCAGGACTGTTAGCTGAAGTCGTCAAAACCCGAACAAACGGTGATTTTTTCGACATTTCACGCACCAGGCGCCTTCGCTGCTCACGTTGCACAGCTTCGGATTTGCCTTTCCGCCGCGCCTCGTTATCTCTTTCCATCTGCTTCGTTGCCTCCTCCTGGTTTTCCTCGTGCAGCAAGGCAAGCTTTTCGTGCATGGAATTCTCCAATGCCTTGAGATCGTTTCTCCCGCAGATCACCGCCTGCCGAGCTCGACGTACGGCATACAAGTCACAGTCATTACGCGGGAAGCCTTCCCCGTCAACGAGAGGGCCATCCAATCCCACCGGTGTTGTGTTGAGAAACGCCATCGCCTCCTCTATCTGCCTCATAACTGCCGCTCGCTCCTCATCCAACCGCAGCAGCTCCTCCCGCGAGGAAGACGTCAGGCCGCTCATCATGCTATGTTGTTTGCAGGCGCACACCAATTTAACTCCCCCCCCCCTTCGTGCTGTTCAAGCGATATTTATTTCCTTTTCTCTGCTCCTCCAGCCAAAACGGATGTTGAAGAGTAGTGGGCGGATTGTGCCGCAAAAAATGGCAGAGAAGCAAAAGAAAAAAAAAGAAACAATTAATAATAATAAGAATACTCCAGGAATAAAACAAGCGCCATGCAACACAAAACCAACAAACATGGAAAGAGAAAGAAGGGCTGCTGTGAACGGCGGTGGAAAATAAGTCAGCGTTGCATACGCATTGGATGGTTCAAAATGGAACAACAGTCATCGCAGACAACAGCGCGGAAAAAAACAAAGAGACACATGGGAGACGGCATATTGGGATTGTGAGGCAAACAACCAAAAAAAAAAAAAAGAATAAAAACACGGATATGAAAGAAACAAACACCAAAAATCATCACCCGCCGTCATTTCTGGTGTCGCCACACGCATCCCACTTCTTCTTCTGCTCCTATAACCTACACATCACCCGCCATTCGTCTCGGTCCATCGAACCCTCCACTAACACTATCATCATCATCACCAATGTTAGCCGTTGTGATTTCCAGTGTAAGAGATTTTTTCTCGCCCTCTTGGCTCCCTTTACAGGCGATAGATGCTCTTCAAAATAGAGCCGTACTTCAGCTGGAGTTCTTTGGACTTGATCGCCTCCGTGTCCGTCACCTCTCGGAAAAACGGTAACTGTTTGTGGTAATACAACATTGACTTGAGCGTCTGAGTGACATGCATAGTGTATGCAAGCCCGCCACTGCCGTGTAAAGCCGTTGAACGTTGTTCTGGTGGAACAAGTAATGATTCGGCGTCAGGCACTGGCTTGGCGAACGGTCCAATTCCCTCTCGGCCAAGCCCCAGCTCATCGAACCCAATGTCATGTGTAGAGAGCATTGGTAACGGCAGCAATGTACCGTCGTGAAAAAAAAGATGTGCTCCAGTGATGTCAATTGCCTCCATAGCCACGGGAGAAGTATTAGCAGGGACCTTCGCGCCAGTGGGCGCTCTCCCGCTGGTACAGGTGTCGTTGGTAACCCCGTCTTCCCCGTCAGTGTCCGTAGATGTACGCTCAACAAACGTCGCACTGGAATTCGTCTCACCGTGTAGCCGTTGTGGGCTCATCGCCTCCTTCTTCGCAAGCACCTCATCAATGACCGCTTTCATTTGTTCCTTTGTTCCAATTTTCTCCGGTGCCACAAATGGGTCGTTAAGCATAGCTGTCGCGGTGGGTCGCAGGCGATAGTCTTTTATCAGCAACCGCTTCAAGAAGAGGGCCATCTGCGGTGACCACCGATCCTTGTCATGCAACGTTGGGGGATCCACCTTTGGGATCATGAAGAGTGCTCGGGCGGGATGCGTATCAATATACGGCGGTGCCCCCTCTGCCATCTCAATCAGCGTGATGCCTAAACTCCACAAATCCGCCTTCTCATCGTAGTCCAGCTCAAGAATCGCCTCGGGGGACATCCAAAGCAGCGTCCCAACAAATGTATTCCGCCGTGACAGGGAATGGGACAGTTCCGTGCTAACGCCAAAGTCTGCCAGCTTCACGTCACCATCACGAGTGAGCAAAATGTTGCCACCTTTGATATCACGATGAATTTTTCGGTTCGCGTGCAGGTACTGGAGTCCAAGCAGCACCTGACGACAGACGTACGCGATGAGGTTCTCCGGCAGCGGGTGCCGCAACACTTTGTACACCATATCCACCGACCCGCCTTCACAGTACTCCATGACAATCCACAGCTTGCTAAGCGACTTGTGAGCTCCGTAATATCGCACAATATTAGGGTGAACGCACTTCTTCAGGATGCTGATTTCCTTCTGCACAAAGTCACGCTCGTCCTTGTCAACAAGAAGCACGAGCTTAATGGCCGCAATCGCCTGCGTCTGTCGGTTGCGGGCTTTTATGACGGACCCGTAGTTGCCGACGCCAATGGGGCCAAGCTCCTCGTAAAGTTCCTCGGGCTCCGTGTCGGAAATAAAAAGATCCTCAAAGATCTCATCGTTGCCCATCTCGCCACGCACGCCGTCCTCCTCCTCCTCCTCCCTCCCTCTCCGAGAAATACAAGAGATGGAGGCCTAAGTTAAAAGAAGAAGAAGAAAAAGAAGGGAAAAAAAAAAAGGCAACTGTAGAAGATGTATAAAGCGGTCCACAAGAATGATGCCCGCCAGGTAGAAAGTAAACAAAAATTATATATTTATGTTGTGGACACCAAAGGCCATGCGTGCGTCGCGGATTGGTGGTGATTAAAAGGGAACAAAGCGCCTCCTTGCAAGACGTCCACACATGGATAGGGCCAAAAAGTACCGGAGAAGTATGGGCAAACACACACACACACACACACACACGCAAAGGCATCAATGTCTCAATCACTGCGGGCTCGCTTGAGTGGTGACATCCCTTTGGCCTCACGGTGGAGCCAAAATGCCTCCGGAAGAGTGAAACTCACACAAACCATGCGCTTCAACGGCGCGACATCCCGCACCATGTGCACTGCCTCCAGGTTTTCCCCCGCCAAGCTGAACGCCAGCCACCGCTCCACCTGCTTGACGGCATCACCCAAAAAGTCATCCATATTCTTTGAAAAGCAGTAAACATGAAAGAGCAATCGCTTGTCTGGATGCATCTTCACGTGTTCCCCTTTTTCTTTGCCTTCCTTAGCCTTCTCCTCCAATGATGATAACGACACCAGCGGTTGTGACCAGGGCGGCTTGGTGAATACATCCAAAAACTCCACCGCAATGGCTGGAAGATTCATCGTCACGTGGCGTCGACCACACACCGCCGCCCCACTCACTACGTCACGGTAGAGAACTGTATTCAGGAACTCACGGCCGTCCATGTTGAACACATGAAATGTATCTTTGTTGATGTGATTGAGCTCCGCATTGATGCGCAGATACTCCGCTGCAACGGGGTTCAGATCATTCGCGTAAGTTTTAACGCCGGCCACGGCAGCGGGTATGGCGAAGGGCCCAACACCCGCCATGGCGTCATAAAGCATATCCCCGCTCTGCATCATGCCAACAACCCGCGCGTGCTCGTGGCTAAGTCGCGAGTTCCAATAAACGCGATCGTACGGAACGCGAAAGATGCAGCCATGCTGTCGTACAGTCGCCAGCAGAAGGCCGTGCAGTTCCTCCTCGTCTCCACTATTTTCTTTCACCGGAGTTCCCTTCATGTCGGAGTGGGTGGTGCGCCTCGCAATGACTTCCATCTTGAACTCGCGAAACACGCTTGCGATGTTGTCCACTTTGTTCACAACGACACGCACGGTGGGGTTGCAGTCCAAAATGACGGCGCCAATGTCCGCGCGATACGGCAGGTGGGCGGCAGAGAGGTTGACGTGCGCTATGTGGCCCACCTGCTCAAAGCCGCTCAGCGGAATTGTCCCCGGCGGAAGAATACGCTGCAGAAGCTCCGGCATCGTGAAATTTCTGTGGCTCAGTCGCACAGTGTGTTGGGCCACCGCCACACGAAGACTCTGCGCGACGGACCGTTTGCCCAGCAGGAATGACTGCAGTCGCTCCCGCACGACAGGCGGCACCGACGCGTGGTTCGCCTCCACCCAAAGGGGTTGTGTTGGTGCCATCGAGTCGTTCTTTGCAGCAGACGATGGGGGAGGAATTACTTGTGGGTTCAGCAGCAGCAGTTTGTGTTCCTCGCCGGGGTCCGAGGTGGGCTGCGGGGCGTCCATCACATTGCGCACCCCTCGCATGTCGTATAGGCAGCCACGCAACGCCTTCAGCACCTCCCCGAGGAGATGGACGGGTTTGACGCGCAACGCCATCAACTCCACAGACGCCTCCACACGTGTACGGTACGACGGCGGCTCGTCATGGTCCATCGGTCCCTTTTCTCCTCCTCCCTGGTGACGTTCCTCACCAGACATGTGCATACATGTGTCCACAACAGCCATGGAAGAAAAAAAAAAGAAAAAAAAAAGGGAAAGGCGGTAGCGGATACGCATATAAAAACATGGTGGCGTCATTGAAAACAACAACGTGCAGCACAAATAACCCCCAAACTCCCAAACTCCCAGAAAAATTACTTCCAACACACCACCAACACTAATAATAATAATAACAAAAAAAAAAAAAAAAAACAGCATTTGGGAATACGTTTCTCAGACAAGTAGAATAACGCCAACAGTAAAAGTAAAAATAAACAACAGCAAAAAAAAATAAATAAATAAATAAATAAATACAAGTCAACATAGATATAGATATAGATGCGGGCTGCGAAACCAAACACCGACTCTCCCACGGCAGGTTAGGAAGGGAAAGGGAAGGAATGAAAGTGACGGGGGGCGCAAAGAAGTCCTGCCCATCGCCCATCCCACCGCCGCATGTCAACTGCCCACGTCTAATTATTCCCCTTCCCTCCGTGCGTAATTTGAGCAGCTTCTAATGAACTCTAACAGGGTAAGAAATGTGTCCACACTTACACACACAATTTAAAAAAAAAAAAAAAAACATCAAAAAATTCCCCTCCTCCTCCTCCTCCCCTTTTTTCCTTTTCCTTTTTTTTTTTTCTTTTCTTCACTTTATTTATATTTTCTTAGACCCTTCTTTTCTGCTGCTCCTTAAACAGCAGGTATGTCAAGAGGCATCGTTCAATTATCTCCTCCCCACCCAGCTCAGCCAATACATATATTTATATTTATATATAATGGACACAGAGAGGGTTTGAGTAACGTGTGCGAAAGAGCACACACAAATACACAAAACTACACGTTTGCAAAAATAAAAATAAACAACAACAAAAAAAAAAAAAGTCGTGAAAGGTAAAGGGTAGCGAAGATATTTCTTATTATTATTATTATTGTTCTCTCAACCATGATAGCAGTGTGTGGGGAATAGTGGGGCCTTGACAAAATCTCCTCGATTTTCTTTTTTTATGTTTGTTCTTTTCTAGTTTTGTTTTTGTTGTTGTGGTGGTGGTGTTGGTGGTGGTTCTTCTTCTTCTTCTTTTTCATTTTCGCCCTCTACCCGCTTTTAATGGCAAATCAGGGGCCAATGTCCTCACTTTGACTGTTGTGTTCCCCCGCATCCGCACACCCCATCCAAATCCCACACGCACAGTTGTGTGGTGCCACTTCTACTTCCACTCCTTTTACTTTTCCCTGCATCTCGTGGCGGTTGGTGATGGTTCCTTCAATTGCCGCACAGAGAGCTTTTCCTTTCATAGGGCACGGAGGCCCGTCTGGACCGTAATGAACGAGACGCGGAGGAAGGGCGGCAGCTGACGGCATCACATAATTCCTTCAAAGTAAACAACAGTTGTGACCTCACAGACTCGCAGGTAGAAAGAATTCGCCGAAGTGTTGCGAGGGTCCTTTTGCGAACCTCGTAGACATGTCCCCGTGTTGTCTCCGTGCTGTAGCTGGGCGGGATGTCACGTTCCATCCGCTGAATGCACCTAAGAAATTCCATCACCCGCACCGCCCCAATTTCCAAAAATTCCCTGCTCTTTGCATCCACTTGGCCCTGCTTCAGGCAATGCCAGCATGTATCTTCCACACTGACAGAAAATTCATCAAAAAAACCGTTCATGAATTCTCCACAACGCTTCCCCAATAAGGCATCTTGATGCCGCGCAATATCCCCAGAGGAGGGAACAGTACTCGGTGCGCCACTGGTGGTATTAAAATTGACTGTCTGTTCCTGTTGCTTTTCCTGATTATTATTATCATTATCATTATTATTACACTTCTTGTGGGCAACAGAATGATGCTGCCGCGCAGACAATGCGGAATCGCTAAAACGACGCCCACCTGTATTAAAAGAGGCAAGCGGAGAGGCATCACGACCATTCGAAGAAGTTTGGCGTTTGTCCCATGCATGACATACTGCGGATGACGGGCACGACTTCTGTCGCTGCAATGGCCGTGCAGAAGAAATCGATTTTAAGTGGGTACGCCCCACTGGATGCGGATGGGGCGCACGGACAGGCTCACCAAAACTCGTGCGCCGTGACGTGCTGCCAGACACTTCAGAATGCTGGTGAGATCCTATCGAGGAATTACGTGATGCGGGCTGCGACGACGCGGAGTACTCGTGCCGCGGAACCCCCACCACAGGCCCGGAATCCACCCCTTCTGACGTGTGGCACCGTTCCTTTTGCTTCTCCAACGACTCGGCATGTGGTGCAAATTCGGAATCTTTGGAGGGTTGGTAGGACATGCTGCGTGACGACATGAGCACAGAAGACGGGGAGCGAAAGAGCGGTGGCGGCACGAAGAGTTTGTGGGCTGTAACACGTTGCCGTGACAGTAAAGAGACTCCTGTGTTACTCCCGTTCATTTGCAATGCCGTGTGCACAACGACAGGCTTCTTCTCCAACGCGTTGACCTCCGCTGTCGCCGGTCTCACATCTGAAAATTCAAACGCCCTCAATTTCGTTACGGCGGTGGTGTTGGTGTTATTCGCACGAGTGTGTCCCACACAAGACGCAGCGGGCTGCTGCTGCTGCGCCCCTTCGGAGCGACGCTCCTCCCTTTTCCTCGGCGTCTTTGGCGGTTCTTCGCCTTCACATTCCCCGTTCGCGGCACATGGAGATTCCTTCTTTCCACTCACCGCCTTCACGGATGTCCTTTTGCAGGCGTACTGCTGGTCTCTGTTTGTCATCATATCCCTCAGCGGTCCACCGCCGTGGGCCACCGTGGGCGGCGGCGGCGGCGGTGGCGGAGATAAGGAATTGCTTCTCTTCTCCAGCTGGAGTGCCGCTGCCATGTACGGTGAGAAGGTGGACGATGTCACACTACAATTCTCGTTGGAGACACGGTCGTAAGATGCCGTTTCGGTTGAAGCCGCCTCTGGCACCTCGGCTGCTGCTGCTGTTGTTTCTTCGTTTGCCTCTGCTGCCTTGGCGCACGCTTCGTCCACACGTCGGAGGCAAAATGCTGATGGCTTCTCATTCAACTCCAACGTGTCTCCGATAAAAATGGCCCGCAATACGTTGGTTTCAGGAATCAAGCAGATGCCAGCATTATACAGTGTAATGTACGCCGACTCAATGGGATCGTTATGTGGGGTTGAGCCGCGCCCATGATCCGCAACATCACAGCGGTAACGTCCGTTGCTGGCATGAGTATTGTCACCATCATTTCCCAACGGAGAACTGGCTGATTCATCAACGCCATTGCCGTTGCTGCGGTGGTCGTGATTGACTCCAAACTTGACCGCAATTCTGGTAAACATATCATCGCTCACAAGGGCCATAGTTGTCTTCGCATGTGTGTATGGCCAAGCCATCGTCGTCTTTTCAGGCGGCATGAACGCCACCACCGCACCAGAGTAATCCAAGAGAGACTCGTACCTGCTATTTAACTGTGTGTCGGCAATAAAAAAGGCGTAGCTCCGCAGCAGTCTGCGTGGGGGTGGTTGTGGCGGCGCCAAGAGGAATTCACCCACGTTATAAAATGACCTCAAGGGCGGTATATGTTCTTCCACAGGGAACTTTGAGGAGATGGAACGGGCCAAAGTGGGTGAGGCAAATTGCAGGGGAGAGACAGCGCTATCCTCCCGGAGTTTCTCCACAAGGGACCTCACGTAACTCGGCGTCGTCACATGATACTGGTGGGTCATCGCAAGCAGCACTTCGGGCGTCATCTCGTACCCATCTTGTGTCACGTAAAGAAACCCAATGCAATCAATCTGCATGTGAAAAAATGTCTCACGTGGTAAGACGGGTTCATGCAGGATCGATGCACCCAAAGAAACCGCGTCGCTGAAAAGCAGCAGCCGCTCCGCCTCGTTCAGCTTGGACGATGCCACTAAAATCAGCGCCGTGCTGAGCACCCGAGCGGTCACGCGCCTGCCAAATTTAATAGTATCCTCACGGTAAACAAAGCGGCTATTTTCGCGGCCAATGAGCTCCTTGTTGACCAGTGTGCCGTGCTTGGAGCAATCCGTCACACTCACATCCATCTCTGTGTTCGGGTCCAACACGTCATATGGTGACATGGCCCGCACGGTGATGGTGGCGTGGTGACGCGAGATGGACGGGTCGCCGTTGGGCAGCAGCAAACGACACTCTTTTCGCCCAACGGTGTACGTCTCCCCAGCGAGAAGAAAGTGCCGCCGCACATCGCCACGACCGCAATTTACCTCCAGAACCCGCATGGACGGCCAAATGTAATGCGTCCTGCACCCCGCTTGCCCGCCCCCCTTTTTTCCTCCTCTTCCTCCTTCAAGGTTTGAGGCAATAATGAGCAAAAACAGTGATCCTACTGATGGGGGTCAGTAATAATAAAAACAACAGTCTCCCTCAATCCTGTTCCCAGTGATGCTCCCCTTCTATTCTTTTCTTTTTTGGTTTGGTTTGGTTTGTTTGTCCCCAGTTCGTCTAAACGCGTTTGATTCGCAAGTGCCCCCCACCCTACACACACACAAGCAGAAAGAGAGAGACAGAGAGAGAGAAAAAAAAAAAAGAGATGATATTCAGAAGGGAAACAAAAAAAAAAAAAAAAGGGAGGGGGACAGCCGCAAAGAGAGCTACACGGCAGTCGTCATGGTAAATGCAAACAACATCCCCTCGCTTTTCCCTTTTCTTTTTTTTTTTTCTTTTTTTTTTTAAGGAAAAATTGCAGGTTGAAAGAACACTAACGCCCCTATGGCTGAATCACACACACACTGACACACAGAGGAAGGCAAATAAGAAAAAATAAACGCGAAAGAGTGACACTCGCTGGCTACAGAAGATTCATTGCAGCAAGTTCATGGACGGTGGGGCAACCCATCAGTTTGTACACGTACTGTACCTTGTGCATGTACTCCATGGACTGAAGAAATATCATCTCAAATGCCATCCGCTGTAATGCCAAGTCCGCCATGTGCTTTGTCAACTCATCCAACTCTTCCCGTGTCTCCACTGAGAGAAGCTCCCAAAGCAGCTGACGAACGAAAAAAGCCTTCTTCTCTTTGCTCTCATACGGCTGCCAACCAAAGTAGGCTTTGATACGCTGCAAACGTAAAGCGTCATACATTCTTTCACCGTTGCTTCTTCCCCAGCACTTCTGTGTAAAGTTAGTCATCATTCCCGCAGAGATTGGAGGAAACAGCTGCGTGACTAGGCGTGAAATGCGCAGTTTCCACATACGCTCCCCGCTATACCAAAAACCAAATGGGCTACGTCCTTGCAGTACATGCGATAAGGCCTGATGGGGTGGTTGCGTCAAAAAAAAAAGAAGCGCCTCCAGTTCTGCACGCCGCATCGCATCATCCATGACATGAAGATGATCCCATGTTGTATGACGGGTCGCGTAGTGGTGTACGCTGGGCGCTGTCATCATGCAAGAATGCAGGATTTCCTCACCTGACCAGTCCCGTGCGTGTGCGGCGTATAGAAAAAGAAAATACTGCAGGTTTGTGTGGTCGCGATCACCAATGTGCACGCCCATCGTCGCCCCTAGTGGCTCCTGACACAAGTGGCACCACCCGGTTTTGAGGTCCAGCCAAGCCTGTTTGTTGTTGCCCTCAAAAATGTCAAACGATCGCTCCGTCATGGGCGTTGTTGACTCCGGCGACGTACCACGTGTGCCAAGGCGGCAGTGTGCATCCATGGCGCCCAAACTCTGCCCAAGCGACGGACCGGTGCTGAGCGTGGCGGCCCCCACCAGTTGCCGCAGCGACTTGGACGAGGAGGCGGAGGAACAAGATCCCGTCCTGGCTACCGTGCAGACAGGGGTCAGCCTTGGTGCCAACAGAAGAGTCACTCGCCCGCAGCGCATGGCCTGAAGATGATGGGATCCAATCGCAGACCTATTCACGTGCCACCTATCATCGACAGCAAACCAAAAAAAAAAGAAAAACAAAAAATAAAAAATAAAAAAATAAAAACAAATGCTCAGCCCATGTACATTCGTGTGAACACATACAATGATGCATCTTCCATGTCCATTCTTCGTTGACATGACCACGCCGGCGTGGATGGCGCCCAGAACTTATTTATTTATTTATTTATTTATTTGTTTACATTTGAAGTCGAAAGGGAGAGAGAGAGAGAGCCGCTGGAAGACTCCCTAAAAAATTGATTTTTTTTTTTTTTTTTTGTACCCGTCATTTCCAGTTCCAACTGATATTACTTCGTCTTCGTAAGTTTCACTGGAGAAAAGGAAAAGGAAGGAGGAGGAGGATGGGCGGCCCTTGCGGACATTCCTTTCCTTGCAGGGTGCGAGGATGCCGCGACGAGTCGTTTGTACGCTTCCCACCCCCACCAACACGGAACGAAAAGGTAACAAAGACAGCCAAACACTATCGCAAACCAAAAGTACAGCAAATAGTGCGGTGTAAACTCCCAGTTATAGTCCACGTCAAGGTGTGGCATACCGCTAATTATCTCCTCCCCAATATACACTAAAGTGCCGTACGCCTGCGTCACACAGGTAAAAAATTCCAGTGCATCACGGTGTCTGCTGTGGGTTTGATAGGCCCTGTATAGCAAAATGCAAAGCGGCCCCTTCACGAAGAGTTCCATGAGGGAAAGAACATGCACCGCGGATCCTTCAAAGTTGCCCAACGCCGCACCGTAACGCTTGTCAAATTTCGCGTAGTTTCTTGCAAGGAGTGTGCTCGCCTTAAAAACACCAACGAGACCGTCCATGAAAATGTGAATCACCACGCCGTTAAGAAGATACCAGCGGGCCCGCATCCGCTCGTAGAATGTTGACAAGGGCGGGGAACGATACCTCCAACGGGCAATCTTCGCCTCGGCAACAGCAATAAAAAGCAGCGCTGCGGCAAACAACATTGCTGGCTCAGTCAAGTACCCAATGACATCTGCGTACGTGAGGTGCTCACGATCCACAAGGATAGGCACAAAAATGCAGGAAACGCAGAAGTATACAAAAGGATCCACAAAAACCTCCAAAAACATTACGTCGGCGGAAAGTTATATAAAATAATAATAATAATTCCTCTCAGAATTAAGCCCTACAGGCACCAAAGAACAGCAAAAAAAAAAAAAAGAGAGAGAAAAAAGGGCTCTCAACGGCTTAAAGAAGTGGAGTCAGTCCGCATCCTTCTTTTATCTTTCGTCGCCCACCACCACCACCGCCCTGCCTCTTCACAACTTTACATGCAATCACCGCTCTCCTCAACTTCCCCCTTCATTTTTCCCCTTTTTATCGTTCTTTCCTCTCTCCCCGTGTGTGTGGATCAAACAGCCATTCACCCTACTTGGGCAGCTGCCCGAAACGCAGCACCAACGGCTCCCACCCAAAGCCTTCCGTCGCCTCCCCGTTCCCCGCATACAAGAGGCACGGCGGCATCTCCCCGCTCCACGGCTTACGCCTCCACTTGCAACAAGTGAAATCCAGTCTGTAACGCCGTTGTCAAATCCGTCCGAAGCCGATATTCCCAGTATGACATCGCGCAAGGGCTTGGAAAGGATGGCGGAAAAATGATGCTCAGCACATCCGCCAGTACTTCCTCCTTCAGCAGTCGATCCGACAGTGTCGTGGTGGAGAGTGAGGGGGATGAGTTCACTTCAATCAGATGGGGTCGCAGGCAGTCATCAATGAGTATGTCATACCCGTACAGCTCAAAACAGTGCCTGTCGTTGAACATCACAGACTCCATAGCCCTAAGGCTGTGATAAATCGTAAACTCAATGCTCCGCATCAATCCATCCGCGCACACCGCCCCGTATCGACCCTGCACAAAGAGGCACAAATTCGCTAAAGACCACTTCCCGCCATGCACCTCGTTGTATGCATCCTCGCCCTTCTGCAATGCCACGTTCGTAAGGTGTGAGCAGAGATTATCATCCTTGAGGGCGTTGGCGACATAGGGAGTGGCACAAAAGCGGGCAAAGCCCTGCTCATGCAAGTACGCCACCAGTGGCTTAAAAGATGTTACAAGCACATAGAGACGCAGATCAAATTTCTTTCCACCAATCAAAAGTGGATTGGCAACGTACTTGGAGACAACAAACGTGCTCGCTGGCAATCCCTCCGCCTCATCCGCCTCCTTCCTCTCTTTAATCCACCTCTTTAGCTGTGTGATGCGATTGATGAGAAAGATGCCGCGACCCTGTGAACGAGATGTGGGCTTCACAATCCACGTGCTACACGGCTGCCGTCTAAACTCCTGTGTGAACATTTGGAAATCATTCGGAATGTTGTACGTCACGGGCACGCAATCTACAAAACGCAGCCAGCCGGATGGTTTCTCACTCCATTCGTACGGTGCCCGACATGGCGGCGTATACCGCACCATCAGCTGTGCGTTGTTGGGGTCTCGAATGTACTTCTTGATGTTTTTGTACATCAAGTCCTTCCGGGTTAGCTCATAGTGGTTCGGAAAGTGATTTATGATCTGCGTGTCGGTCAGGCGGTACTCCGCCGTGGAGAAAATGCTGCGCACGCGCCCCACATTCATCCAAAAAAAGTGCCAGTCCTCGGACATCACGTCTTCGTCCTCCAAAATCTCAATACTGTGCGGGAAACGCTGAAAGGCAAAGTGAATTACGTGCTTATCCAAGTCTGTGCGGTAGCGCAGAGGCGGGGTGTCGTCCCCCTTTGCGCGGTCCTCCAATAACGAGAGCGGCGTGCTGGTTGCCCCTGCCGTTGCGACAGCCGGTGCTGCCACAGAAGATGTTGTGAACGTTTTCTTTGTTGACATGACTTGGGCAGTCTTCAAGCTCCCATTTGCCTCTGTGTGCCTCGCACCCCCGTACTCACTCCAAGACTGCGCTGCCTTGTGCCGCATCGATCCTCACGCTCTCTAAGCGAAGAAACTTTCGTGGTGACAAAAAAAAAAAAAAAAAAGCAACAGGAAGTCTCTGTGAGTTGTTCCTAGCGATGTCCACGGCGACGCACCTTCGCCCACCGAGGGACAAGGGGGGAAAAAAAAGAGATAAAAACTTAATCGCAACAAAACGCACGTTGGAGGTGCAATTAATCAATTAATGAAAGCTCGTCGCCCCCATTTCCCTGCTCGCCCTCTTCTTCTTCTTCTTCTTCTTCTTATTCTTCAGCGCCGGCTGCTCTGATGGACTACCATTCACCGCCGCGCGTGTATTCCTACCGCACGTACGAGCAGCGCTAGCAGCCGTGTGATGATGATTTTCCGTGTGGCTTACTTCCCGCCGCCCTCTCTTTGCAGCCTTGCATCCGCCATTGGACGATTCATGCCGGTCTCCTTCCTCATCGGCACGTGTCATGGACAATGTTTCCGCCGACTCTCTGCGGCGCTTGCGTCCACATAATGCCACTTTGTCTCCTGCACGGGAAACACTCTTCTTTTTCTTCATTTGCCTCTCCTCCTGCCTATTGTTTCCTGGCGCCTCACCCCCGTCGTGCCGGAGGAGTTGCCTCACGTCTTCGTCCTCCTCCCCCAAGAAACGCTGAATTTCCGCAAGAAAAGCCTTGTCATTCTGGCGCAGCATGTGCCGCTTCGCCTCAGCGCTGCTCTCCTCGCTGCGTGACTGCTTCTCAACCAGCTGACGCTGGGCGTTAAGTTTCTTTTTCAGTCGCCGCAGTGTCTTCTTGTCACGCCCCTCCGGCATTACAAGGGAGGATGCCTTTTCAAGCGTCTTTTGCAGCTGTCGCGCCGCAGAGGGCTCCTCGCTTGACTGCATGTAAACTGGAATACGCCGCACCTCACCGTCACTGATGCCACGCTTGCATTTCTGACGCCGCCCTGCTTCACGGGCGGTGCTAGGCACAAATGGCTGCATGGTGGTCGTGACGTCACGATTGCCTGACGACAATGTCTCGGCCGCTCGGCAAAATGGCGATGAAAAGAGCAGATCCTTCACATACGAAGGGTATGTGGCTGTCACGTACTCAAACGACTCCGGCAGCGTGACACATTCAACGAGAGGAAGTGGTTCCTCCCGCTCAATCCTTCCTTTTGACGCCAGCATGCGATGCTGCTCATGTCGTGAGAGACGCCGTGGTGGCT
>NW_001849515.1:54849-60963 GCF_000209065.1 Trypanosoma cruzi
CAGCTTGAACTGCGCCGCCAAGGCGTTCTCCAACTCCACAAGAAAGAGGGAGCCGGGCGTCACGGCAAGTGACGTCAACTGCTGCGCACTGCCCGTGTCGAGCAGCGCCAACCGCCGCCTTCGAAGTCGTTGCGTGTGGAGTTTCGCGTACGGTGCAGGGCCATCGATGCATATCGTCAAGGACACCCGCGGGACCACCACCAGCGTCAGCAACGCCCGCAGCTTCTCCAGCACGGCCTGCACGACATCCCGCTTCCTCATCGTTGCCGCATCACGGCCGAAACAGGAGTGAATGATGCAGTTCAAATCCACAAGAACGTGATCCGCGTATGGCGTCGCCGCAGGGCTCGAAGAAAGCGCCGAGTTACCGGCCGCCCCATGCGTCTTGTCGAGATCACGGGCGGCTAAGGGCTCCTCCGCATCCTGCGCGGTTTCGGGGAGAAATCTCGTGCAGGAGGAGGCGTCAATGAACCTGCGCAGCCCAAAAACACCCATCGCACCGCACCAAACCAAAAAAAAAAAAACACAATAAACCCTCACAGAAAACTTACGCCTCCTTCTCACCCTTTTTTTGTTTGCTTGTTTTTAGTTCCTGGCCTCCGCGTCACTCCTTTTTTTTTTTTTTTTGTTGCCCAGTCTGTTTCGGAGTTTGCCGGTCCACCAAAGACACACACAACCACTCACCCCGCAAGCCACCTCTCTGCGACGCAAAAAAAAAAAAAAAAAGCAAATAAGAAAAAAAGGAAGTGAGATAAACCGGATACGTCTGGTGTGAAAAGAACAGCAGGGCATCAGGAAAATGCACGCAAAATTAATAGGTCGTAGCTCAACCCCACAGCCACTTCCTCCACGCACAGACACACAAATAATGGAAAATTTTAAAGAACGTGATAAGATGATTCCGAAAATGAAATGACAGAAACAAACAACAAAAAAACACACATAAACCCAGCGCGTCCTACCCAAGTAGATGCACGCATGTACGGATGTATATTACGTGCATGTAGCCAACGACAAGAAACACCAACAGGAAGAAAAAAAAAAAGGTCCAGGAGTCAATGAAAATGGTGCCAATAGCGGTGTTGTTTGCGTCTTTTCCTTCCGTTGTTGTTGTTTTTGTTGTTTTCGTGTGTGTACGTGTGCGTGCTTCTTTTGGCCCTTGTGGTACGACACCGGTGGGACTCCTCCGGCATGACTCAGCCCCCAAGAAAAAAAAAAAACATGTTGTGCCCCCACCACCAGCATGTGCCGTGACTACACGGTCAGAGTGAATGTACTGCCGCTATCATCGTCTACGGGAGCGGCGATCGTCGTTTTCTTCCTTGACCGACGCCCTTTAGGATTCACTTTGGGCTCCTCCTCATCTGCCTGCGTGTGTGTCTTCGCCCTTCGCCTGCGGCGTCCGTCTTCCATCAGCACCACATCTTCCGCGGCATCCACGCGCCTTGCATCCTCCTCCCCCTCCTCCTCGGTGGGTTCCTTCGGCACGTCTGTTTCCTCCACCTTCGGCTCCTCAGTGGCTGACCTCCTCCGCCGAAAGCGGTAGTATAGCTTGTTGCTGTCATCATTCCACGCAACCATCCTGCGACGCACGGCCGTCAATACTTGACTCTCCAGAGCGGAAAGACGCAGCAAATTCTCCGTGCGATGACTTGAGAAGTAACCATGCACGCCATCACTGTTGCTGTCCTTATCAGTTTGTTTACCTGCAGCGTTAACGTCATCACCAATTGCATGGATGGCCCTCTTCGCTTTCAGGACATCAATCCCTTCCCCATCGTCATCATCTTGTTTCACCGCACTTGTTGAATCCGCCTCACTGAGTCCCTTTATGGCCCTAAGATTATCCAAATGAACCTTCTTGTAGTACTCCATCCATTTAGGCAGAACCTCTACAAGCTGTCCGCTGACTCGCATCTGCCAGTCCGTATGAATTCGTGTGGCGGCAGAGAAAACATTTGTCAGCTGCTTTTGCTTTGGGAACGGCACGGGAATGTCATTTGCACGAAGAAGCTGGATGCCAAGATACGCCAGGTCTGTGTTGCCTGTTTCCTGCCCAACCCCAAGAAAGAGATCGGCCACCATGATGGCTCGTGCACGCTGGCTGTCGGTGGGAAACCCCAATGCAGTCGGGGCGCGGCCATTCGCTAGCCCAAGAATGAGACCGGGCAGAATCTCCAGCACGGCCCGCTTGCGCAGAGGCACCAGCAGGTCCATTGAGAGCTGACGGAGAAACGGCACCAACAAGTCCTCCGGCAGCCCGTGTTTCCGCACCGCCGCCGTCAGCGGCATAATCGGCTCCACTTCTTCGTAGAAGGCATCAAGTCCCTCACAAAACTTCCGCCAGTTCTCTGCTCCCATTCCCTCTTCAACGGAAGCAGTGTTCTGCAGCGTCAAAGCGCCGTCCGTAAACCAACGGCACATCATTTCTCCCGGGTGTGCGACATCCGGCGCAAGCCCACGCTCCAGCAGCACCGATATTACATCCACGAAGGGCGTGTACAGGAGGTAGAAGATGGAGCGGGAGTAGGAAGAGACGTTTAGACGCACCTGGTGTTCAATCTCGGTGGTCGACAACTCCTCTGCGGGTCCCGCCGTCAGCCCGCCCGTGGGATCATCAAACAGATTCATCTCTAGTGAATCAAAGGCGTTGGCGACATTCCGCGAGCGCCCGGCAAATCCAACCGCGTCAAACTTATTCAGCGCGCCCCCGCTGTGATGCAGGCAGAGGCTCCTCGATGATAAGTGGCGGATCCTCGCCAGAGACGTCAAACGCCACCTCCAACAACCACCGCCGACATCATGGAGACCACTAAGAGAGAAACTGCGTCGAGAGCGCAGAGCGCACGACGTGACCTCTGCAGACTTCGTGGCCACACGAAACGACGATGAAGACGCCACGGCAGGAGAAAAAACTGCGGAGGAAAGTGGTGGTGAAATTCGGCTCATGTAAAAATACCCTAAAAGTAAAAAAAAATCAACAAGAAAATAAGACGAAAAAAAAAAAAAAACAGTACGCAGCCTCCACTTTACATTCCATTCAAAGCTCACATCTTGGCGCTTCCACTCCAAAAAAAAAAAATAAACAATAGAATGGTCAGGGAAGTAAGTATTTGTATATGTATATATATATAATATGAATACCTAACACCACTATCGCATACCGTCAGAAACGCTAATGTCGCCTCACAACGTCTCATGTTGTCGCTTTCGATGATATCGCGGACGTCACGGAGGACGACATGTCGCTCCACTCATCGGCAGCTTTTTTCAGCAAATCCACAAGCGCGTCCACGTCACACCGGCTCACACACGCATCACCATCATCACCGTCTGCGGCAAGAGCAACGCAGATGTAAACCCGCCGCTGGACCTGCGTGAGGCCTAACGAGACACGGTGCGGGTAGCGGTGGCCTCCGGCTTCGTTCATTGCGGAAGACAAGGCAATAACGTCGCTCCACCGTTGCATGAGGCCCGCCGTCTCTTCATCCGCGAGCGTAAGCCAGCGGAATAGCACCATCCCAAAGCAGGAAGCATGCAAAGAGCAGTCAAATCGCCCATCCGCACGTAGCCGCTGTTCCAAGTAGCGCAAAGCGGCCTGGTGAGCTCGCACGGCAGAACCCACAGACGCATGACTACATGGCATAAGCATGAGAGCAAGACGGAAGATTTCGTTAGAACGCATGTCAGGAGTATCCAGCCGCAACGAAGCGACATCCGTCATACCCGGCGTACACCACGTGTTCCCACCCGCCTCATCCTCCGCATTCATCCCTTGCATTGTCACCTTCACCTTGGCCACATCCGCGACGTACAACAGTGAAGCAGAAATGTTGGCTGACAGGGTTGGCAGGAACGACGTTGAAACACCAAAGTGAATGGAGTCCGCAAGCAGAGCAGCCCTATGAAAGGTCGATGTACATTGCTCCCACATTCTCTCAGCCGCTGCGTCCTTCTCGTCAACAGATGTAAATTCTCCAGGCTTTCCTGCTTCATCCCTAAAACCATACGCAGCAGTAGCAGCGGAAGCCGCAAGTGCCAATCCAGAGTGACTAGCGTCGATGTGAAACCATACTTTTACCCGATGACAAATTTCCGCCAGATCCTCAAGAGGATCCACGGCACCGGTGGTACGGGCCCCAAATACACCACAGACCAATAAGGGATAAAGTCCGTTCGCAACATCCTCCGCAAGTGACGCCTTCAACATATCCGACTGCATCGGGTAGTTGTGAACATGCGGAGAATACACTGTTTTCATTACTCGGATGTGTCGTATGCCAATGCAGCGTGCCGCCTTCTTCAGCATCGGCTGGCACTGATCACTGCAGTAAAGCACCAACCGCTGCGACAGGCGAGCCTCTTCCTCTGGGCTCGAGAAGTGCGCACTCAGATAACGAGCATGAGCCTGCGCTCGGGCCGTTGTGAGGAGCACAATAAGACTCTCCAGCGATGTGCTGTGCAGCAGTCCACCACCACCAGCATCATCAGCACCAACATAAGGCACAGGACGCTCTACGGCTGAGATCAGCGCAGCAGGAGAAGCACTGTGCAATTTCGTGGATGAATGAGTCCTGTGAGACTCCGCCTTCTTCATGACCGCCTCCGCACGTCGGACCCACAAGAAACGGGCCGGTAGGTGCAAGAGGGCCGCCACAGTGTCCGAAACTTCCTTTTCAAGCGAGGAGAGTGAAATAATGTCCATGCTGTGCGTGATAGAGTTATTCCAATGGGGTTTGGGGAGAAATGCGGCCACCAGCGACGCATGAACCTCCGCCACGTGAGACTTCGTGTCGAGCAAACAGTTCGCGGCAGCACCGCGGCAAAGCAATTCTCCGAGACACCGTTGCCATTCTTCCGGAGTGCATTCACTTTTGCCCCAAAGAGAGGGAGCATTGAGGCGGAGTGAAAAAGAAGCATTTGGCACGCCGTGCAGGAGGCTGCTGAGAAACCGAGCACTGCGATCCAGCAATGCCTTCACGTTACGGCAATACCTCGGACGAGAGCCCCACATGGCATTTATCACCGCTTCTCACGTCTTTACCGCCTGATTCGCTCCAAATTGTGGAATGTGAATACGCGTGCATGCAAAAAAAAAAAAAGAACAAATAGACGACAATAACAAAAATGGCGATGGTGAGAAGATTTATTAACATGCAGAAGAAAGAAATTGCATGTGGCAAATAGACAAATTCATACCCAGAGAGAGAGAGAGACAAGAATACTGCCAGAGCATCATCCACTCATGCACCCCCACACACGCACACTCGCACTCGCTTCCTCTTATTCTCCTCTTGTTATCCAGGTGGAAATGAAATTACACGACTTGTAAACCTGCCATCAACGGCAAACATCACCCCGCATGCATGTCTCCTCGTTCTTCCTCGTTTTCCCATTCCCTTAAGGCAATGGCGATTCGTTAACAATGAGCCTCTCTCCTCTCTCCTCTCTCTCTCTCTCTCTCTCTCTCTCCCTCTCCCCCGGCGTGGCCAGGATCTTCGCTCGGCGCATTACCCCTTCTCATCCTTCTCCTCGTCACTATCGTCCAACTTCACAATTGTGTTCTGTCGAGGCTTTCCGCGTGGATGGTTCAGTTCCCCGCGCACCGCCTTCACCCTCTCCCTCCGCGCCGCCCTGTCATCCTCGCGACGGTCATACGCGTCAAAGCCATCTTCAATCGGGGCACCGTTTGCCGCCCGCAGCTCCTCCAGCGGTGGCGGCGGCCAGTACTTGGACTTCGCCACAACGACGAAGAGTGGATCGTTCGGAATAGGGTCAAAGATGAGCGGCGCTGACTCTCGCGCATTAACACCACCGGCATCACCACCGCCGCCGCCTCGTTTCTCGCCCCCGCGCCTATTCCCACGGTCGTGGTCTTCGTACATGCGCTCCACGTCCACCTGCGGCGCCTGTATCTCCGCCTTGCGCGGTAGACGAACGGTGGAGAACTGACGTGCCTCGAGGGCCTTGTTGGTGACCCGCACACGTTGCTTCGTCGCCTGCCTCTTTGGCGCCATCCCTCCTCCTCTTCAACCGCAAACACGCACACGGGGAACAAACTCGACCTCCCAGCCCACCCCCTTTTCTTTTCCTTTCGATTGGCCTCCAAAAACC
>NW_001849515.1:61063-93886 GCF_000209065.1 Trypanosoma cruzi
GAGCATTTCGTGCGATTCCCCGCCATGCTCCGCGTGCGAAGAACCCTCACCGCACGATCACTCAACAGCCAGAGGCCGATGTCCATGACGCACCGTCGGGTGGCAGTGTACTCGTGAATCTCCCGTATTGACGGCTTCTGCAACATCATATCCAACTCATCGGGGGCCTCGTGGCTCAAAAAGAAGACACCGTGATTTCTCAACCGGTCCACCTCCTCCCGAACGGCGTAGCAGACCACATCCGCGTCTTCTGGCGCGGGTGGAAGCGGTTGGTTGAGCAAAATAAGAACATCGCCGCAAGACACAAGTGTACGCAGATGAGAAGGTGCCCGCCGCATCACCTCTTCGTAGAGCGGCATCTGCAAATCGAGGAGCGTCTGATCACACGTCTGCCCACGCGACCAGCGAAAGACAGGAACGGGCAGAAGCAGCTTCCCACACGGTCCATATGAGGGCAGCCGTCGGCTCTGTCCACCGCTATGAATTATGGTGCGCTGCTCACGCAACAGCCACCCCTCAAAGTCGTCGTCGTCTTCTGTCGTCATACTGTCGTTTCGTTCCGATTGATAGCACCGCTCCAGCAGCCAACTCGTTCCCCCACCGGAGCCGAGATGAGACCCTTTGGGGTCACATGTAAAAAAAGTATTGTACAAATCTGAGTGAAGAAGGCGTTTAACGGCGCCGTGAGCCTCACACACAGAAAGTGGAACAGACAACAGCAGTCGCATTGCTGTGATGTGGAAAATATACACTAAGAGGGAGATGTGCACGACGAAGACTCCTTTCGTCCCCCTGTTAATATTATACAATTGACACCTCCTTTTTTCTTCTTCCTTCTCCTTCTTCTGTGGATCCATCCAGCCGGTGGATTCCTCCTCTCATTTATTCTCCTTCTTTTGTGCAGTTCTATCGATTGGCCCCTGTCCACACACACAAAAACAAAAAAAAAAACAGCAGACACAGCAAGTACAGTAACACGTACGCTACCCGTGCCACAGCGTCAAGAATCAAGAAAAAAAAGAAGCATAAAAAACAGAAATGCAAAAAAAAAAAAAAGTAGAAGAAAAAAGAATAAGATCGGAAAGAAAGCGGAAAGACTGAGGAAAAGACATTCATTTACTTTCACAGGAATGCATGCATGTATCCAATTTAAGAAAAAATATATATATATAAGGAAAGAGAGAAAGATTCCTTTTGAACTTCGCTCCTCCTGCTACAAACCATAATGTCAGACAATGAAGAGGAGAGACACATACACACAAAAAAAAAAAAAGTATGTGCTCTCAGACGCCAAGAGTGTTTTCCGCAACGGCTTACGACGTCAGGTACAGCACCAACAAGACAATGAGAAGAGCCGCAAGGTAGTCTGTGGTAATGCATAGCTGTTGGCTGTGAAACGCCTCCGCCTCCCGGGCCTCATCCATGTACTTCTGCACAAATGGTGGAGCATCTTTGTTGATGCATGCAAGTTTCTGATGTACAATGTGGTTCGTACGCTCCAGCATGGCGTGCATCATCTGCGGGGTGAGGGAAGAGAGCAGCAGACAGGCGGGGAAAAGTACAATCTGCATCAATGACATTGAGGCACGCCACACAACCACGTCTGTTGGAGACTTCTTCTCCATGACACTCATCCACTGCTGCTGCGTCTCTGTCTTGCGGGCAAGTTCTGTCATGAGTACCGGGATCATCTGCCATCGTTTGGGGTGGAGAAAAAAGCTAGAGAAGTAGTGAACCATCGTCAGCGTAAAGAGGGGAGTGATGCAGAGTGACTCCACAAGGGAGAAGTGACGCGCGTGCTGGGCATCAAACTTGCGTGGGATGTCGGCAATAAAAAGGTTGTGACCGGCAAGCATGTCGCCAAGAAACTCGCCTCCCCTGCGAGGGTACCAATGAAACCACCGCTGCAGAGAAGGTGGAAGCTTCAGTCCTGAGATCGACCGAAGCAATACACCTCGCGAAAGCATGTGTGTGTGTGTGTGCGACGCCGTGTGTCGTGTGATGCACAATTCACTGAACGTTAACTGGAGCCCGATATCCTGCGCCAATGTCACTGCGTGTGTCTCCGTCTACCTTGGATACATGAAGAAAGACGGTGGACAGCAGTCATGCAGATAGAGGAACATTAAAAAAAAAAAAAAAAAAATACAAAACAAAAAAAAAAAGGGAAAAGGCACCCATAAAAAAAGATTCATAACAAATTGCGCTCAAAACAAAAAATTATGACGTCTCTGTGGAGTTTAAACGCAGAGACGCAAAAATGCACACCCCTCGATGCTTCATTCCAAAGGTTTCAAGAAAACCGGCCTTCATCGCCTCGCATGAGGCGAGAATACGCATTTCACTGCGAGTAATTGTCTGTAAAAAACAATGCTGCCGCCACTCCTCTCTTTATTTCGTTGCGTGTATGCAATTGTCCCTCTCTCTCTCTCTCTCTCTCTCTGTGAGTGTGCCTCGTCGCCCTCGTCGTGACACATCCGCTGGCATCTCACATGGACAACATCGCCTGGGCACGTGATGTCAGAAGCCTCCCAAACCGTCCATGAACTTGGCGCTCCGTCAAAAGTGTCAACACGGTCGGCTGCGTCCTCACGACGGGCGCGTCCCTCCTCTCAAAAAAAAAACTTTCAACGTCCTTCTCATGCACAGTGTCCCTGGCCGCGGTGTGGTGGAGCAGCGTGCGGGTCCGTATGACGAGACATTCCAGGAGGCTCTCCTCCTTCCCTGGCGCCATCAACGCACGCGGAAAGCCGAAGTTGACAACAACGTCTACAGGGCGGTTCTTCATGCCGCCATCGTCACTGGCAACGCACAACATCCAGTCGTACGTCACTAGCACGTCAGCTTCGCCCCGTTGGAAATCCCCCAGCTGGCAGGTGCAGAGGACACGTGCGTCAGTTTCCCGCAGTCCGGTCAGTAGCTGCGGAAACACCGATTCCTGTTCCTTTCGCGACGAGACCACAACGACCATGCGACCCACCGAAGATGTGAGGGGCGTCTCGGAATTACTCGCTGCGGACCCATTCGTATGACGATGGGAGCCCGCCACCTCCGAGTGCCCCCCGCTGTTGACATGGGACGAGCAAAAGTGCTGCTTGACAATTCGAAGAAGCCGACGCACTTTTGCCGCCTCCACGCGCTCAAACATTTGTTGGGCGCCATATTCCTCGGCCTCATCCACAAACACCTCCTCAATTATGTGCTGCACCCCATCCCACACCGTGTCGTCGCGTTGCCGGTAGCGATTCACCACGTCAGGGGTCTCTTGGAGCAATGTTTCCTGTAGCCATCTATCGACCTCATCGTACATCCGAGAGGCGGACACAATGTACTGGCACTCCACATCGACAGCATTCGAGAGGGAAATCCACCATGACGTGGGAACAGCCATCTGTGAATTTGGCTGCGCCATGCGGTCTGCGTCACTGATGCATACAATTCGAACGCATTCCAATGGAAGTATTTCCGCTTGTCCCCGTACCATCTGCAGTGCCTCAACAAGAGACTGGTGAGTCCCTATGAGAATCGGTACATGCTGCTGCAAGAATTGTGGAATTTCCTCACAGGGCCCTGTCGCCATCGATGTGTCGTGCGCTGCCGCAGGAGGAGGTGCCGCTGTCACAGCTGCGCACTCCAAAGAAACACAATCCCCTTTTTCGACGGAGGATTTTCGATGCGATAATTCTTGCATCCAATCCTCACCATGGCGGTCGTCGTGGCGATGATGATGACGGGACCGACCGCTTTCGCGTCTAATCCTCTTCTTGTCGTGTCTGCTGCTTCTACTGCTGCTGACGTCGCCGCTGCGATGCCGGTGCTGACGCCTGCTGCCCCGCCTCTTCTTATCGCGGCGACGGTCGTGACTACGGCCTCGACGGTGCCTTCGTTCTCGAGAGTAATGACGCGAGGAGCTGCGATGTCGTCGACGACGGCTCCATGCCCTCTCCTTGGCAGCCGGCGAATGACTGTGTCGATGGTGGTGATGGCGACCGCGCGAGTGCTCACGCCCCCGTTTGTGCAATGAACGCTCCTCCTGGCGCTCCTCATTTGAAAAATGCTGACGATGATGGGCCTCTTCGCTAGGCGGCAGCGGCAGTAATGCTACTGGTGGTGGTATTGGTGGATGTAGCGGTGACGGCGGAGGTCGTGCCTCTTTTTCCGGCGGCAATTTTCCTCCCCACTCGCACGAACTCTCGTAAAAAACTGGCAACGGCGTGAGTTCAGCCGTTCCACGACGAAACGTCATGGGCATAAACGCACCTGCCGTGAAGACGTCTTGCAGCCACCGATTGCACCACTGAACTTCATGGAAGCTACTGACCAAAATCATCGCTCGTGGCGCAGCCGGATGCAACTTGTACGCATCTGAGGGCTCGTGCTTCATCTCTACCTTCGCCTCATCGCCAGCTCCACCATCATTGCTAGTTTCATTCTTCTTCTCACCACCAATCTCCTTCTCCTCCTGTCTCTGGATTCCCCGCGCCAGCGTCAGCGCCCCTGTGGCCAACAGAGCAGCCGTCTTTTTCCCCGTACCTCTCGGGCCGACGCTGAGGGTGTGATGGCCCAGCAGCATGGACGTCACTGCAAATTGCTGAAGAGCCGACATCGTCCCCAACACCTCTCGCGGGTCATCCTCATCCCCGTCAACATCCTGACGGCCATCTTTTTCCTCTTCTTCCCTGCCGCCCCCATCTGTACCAGCGCGTGACGATGGCACGGCTTCAGTGCCAAAGACAATTTCCTGCAGCTCACGCAGTTTTGGTCGCAAAGTATCCTGAGGGCCATCCAAATTCAACGCTTTCTTGCCACGTGGCAAAAACAACTGTCGTCGGAGACGTGATAGCACAAGCGGCGGGAGCTGCAGGTCCTGCAGCCGCAAGCAAGGAGGCGGAGGAAGCCGTGCAGAGCACTCAACACCATGCATCATTGCAAACTGCGACACAAACCCAGAGGACATAAGATGTTGAATCATGTACGGTGCAGGAGTCCATGAGGTCCGCGAGGTCAATCCAACAGCGGCATGATTCGTGCTGGCATTCAAGCCCGTAACGCCCGCTGCAGCTGTATCACCGTCCATTCCGCTCATCCCGTGGTGCGCATCCATCCCACTGCCATAGTCCCTTGCATAGTTGGCCGCCGCACGTCGTGGCACATCACGCTCTGGAATGATGTCATTGGGCCCGGACTCCACCACCAACTGCCACAGTGACTTTTGAGGCGGGGCCGGCGGAGCAATGTCGTTGGAGGCACGTACGAACTCCGGGAAGACAAAGTCCATGCTCTCTTCCCCTTCCGCCACCACAAATACACGCACTCAATTGCCCTTCTGTCTATTTCAACTTCTCGGGTCCCCCCCACAGACACCTTCCTCTATACCTGCGGTGTGTAGGGATTAAGGAGGGCAATGGACAAAGAGGGGGGCAAAAAAAAAAAATGAAATAACGGAATCAACCCATGCTCTTTGTGATCCCTCGCGTTCTGGGATGTTGCACGACGTCCCATTTCCACCAACACCGCCAGCAATGACATGCCTAGTTCGAATGGGACAACAGTAAACAAGGTAAAAAAAAAAATATTTTGTGTCATTATTTCTAATGCCACCTTCGTTTCCTTCTACCAGTCCTCCGTCAAAGTGCTCACACGCCGTAAGCAAAAACGAATAGTCCCTCATTTTCTTTTTTCCATATCTCACTCACACATACATAAACAAACAAACTACATATAAGTGTGTGCGTGCGCCTGTCGTTTACTCCGCAGAGCGCTGCAGGCATGGCTGCGTATCACCCTGGCGCAGCTTCACTCCGTCGTCCAAGGGCGTCTGATGGCGCACACTGATAATCTTAAGCGCACTATCCGCTATCCTATCCACAGGCTCCCTGCTCACACTCACCTCACCACGCTCAGGGTACTCCACCAGGGTAAACATGAGCGCCGAGTCATCGAGGGCACCGTCGTTAAATACGATGGCAT
This sequence comes from Trypanosoma cruzi, assembly GCF_000209065.1. Classification (NCBI taxonomy): domain Eukaryota; phylum Euglenozoa; class Kinetoplastea; order Trypanosomatida; family Trypanosomatidae; genus Trypanosoma; species Trypanosoma cruzi. The sequence continues at coordinate 67,034 of NW_001849515.1, forward strand.
GCAGCAGCTTCGTTGTCACGTCATTGAAAGGGACTCCAAGAAGGTTCATGTCCTCCAGAACCCGCATTGACAGGCGGTGGGCATACGGATTGCATTCACCGCACACACGAAGAATATTCGCCAGGTCATTGAAAATGGCGGTATCAAAGGCAGTCTTACCAATACCTTTAATGAACTCCTGGCACTCCTGCATTTGCTTCTGCACCTTTGCAAGCTCCGCCTTCTGCTTGTCAAGGTGATCCTGCTTGAAGGCGGAGAGGCCACGCTTCAGGTCGTCTTTGATATGAAAGCTCTTCAGCTCATAAACGGTGTACTCCTGGTGCGCCAGGCGAGCGGGCAGCATAACCTCCTCATAAAACGTCACGAGTTCCGTGACACTTTTCCACGCGGTGTTTTTAAACTTCTCCTTTGCGCCGGCAACAGGCGTACGCGCGGCAGCAGCAGCAGTAGCCTTCGCCGTTTTCACTTCTGCCTCAATCTTTGTGACGTCCTCCTCCGCGCCCAACGTGGCAATCAACGGGGCGAAACGCACGCGTGCGAGGTCAACCTCCGTGAAAAGAATCTCCGCCGGCCTGTGCAGCTGCTCGAGGATGGCAGCAGGAACATTAAACACCTGCGACACCTCCTCCTTCGTCACAGGCGTGCCTAACTTCGCTGACAACTTTGCCAGCGGGACTTTGCGCATGACAGCGGCGGATGCAACAAAACGAAGCAAAAGGCTGCTGCCGCCGCTCACAATGGGAACAAAACGACGCATGAAGTCTGCCAATAAATCCTTCTTCTAACCAACAGGGAGCCTGCAAAAAAAAAAAAGAGAAAAAAAGAGAAAGAAATTCAGAAGGGACTGTGCAGTCAGCGGGAAGCCACCACCATTGGCAATGAAACCCAGCCGTTCCCGGCCAAAAATAAACACAGTGAGAAAAAAAAAGAAAATATAAAAGACACACCGCAACAAAGCACCGCACCGAATATTCGCCTGAGCTATTGGTCTTATATATTACACTATAAAATAGGACGGGAAAGAAAGAGGGTAAATGGAAAGACAGTGACTCCGCCACTTCCTCTCCGTTTGCTCCATATATATATATATTTATATATGTGTACATATTTCTTCCGGATGGCCAACATCGTGGCCCGGTGCACTCTATTCGGGGTGGAGGCATATCGATCGCTTGCAAATTGCTCGAATTTGAGGTCCCCTCCAGCCCATCGGCGCTGCCCCGCCGCAAGGTGGAAATCAAATGAAGACTGAATGGGACAGTAAGAAATAAAAATAAAATAAAAAAGCATCATGAAAATATTTTGTCTTACCAATACCCGTTCCCGGGATGCCTTCCATCTTGGTCCCTCAAAGAAACCATATACAATAGAAGTGAATCGTACAGAGATAGATTCGTCTTAACAGGACATGTATTATTAATTCACGTGGCCAGCTTTCCTCGCAAACATTCTTTTCATAAGCTCCTATTAATCACTCAATTGTCTTGACACGTCCACGGAACTCCTCCAGAGTCTTGTACCCCTTCCGCGCCATGATCTCCAGCAACTCATCTTCAAGACGCCTAAAAATGCCGGGCCCCTCCTCCTGCAGTGCAGTTCCCACTTGCACCATCGACGCACCGGCAAGTATATGCAAGAAGGCATCCTCGCCGCTGTAAACGCCGCCGCAGCCAAAGACCAACTTATCCGGGCAGCGGCGGTAGAATGCATTCACGTTCGCTAATGCTGTAGGGAGGATATACTTGCCGCCAAGACCACCAAACCCTTGTTTGGGTTTGATGACAACAGACTCACTCTCCGCATCAATAACAAGGCCGTTGCCGACACTATTCACACACGTCACAAACTTGACAAGTGGGAACTCATTTAAGACAGCAGCAGCCGTATCAAAGTGTGCAATATCGAAGTACGGCGGCATCTTCACGCCAAAGGGGAGTCCATATGCCAACGACACCTGCTGCAAGTAAGTGCGCATCGCCTCAAAGTCATAGGCCACCTGCGGTTTGCCGGGCACATTCGGGCAGGAAAGATTCAACTCCAACAATACACCTTTTTCCTGCGCCACAGGGGCAAGGCGGCGCACCATCGCCACATTCTCCTCCACGGAAAGACCTGAAATGGAGACAAAAAGCGGTTTCTTGCTGTAATCGTGCAGATCGCTGGCGTATTTCAAATAGAAATCAAAGCCCAGGTTAGGCAGCCCCATAGAATTGATGCTTCCAAGTGGAACGGCCATGTAACGCGGCTCGGGGTTACCATCGCGAGGTGCACTCGTGCAGCTCTTCGACACAAGTGCGCCGCTGGAGGAGGCTGTCATGCAGCGCAGGTCTTCCTCGGTGCTGCAGAGAACACCCGCGGCGTTCATGAAGGGGTTGGCGAACACATGGTCGAGGAGGTTGAGCTTCAGACACGTCATCTTCTGCGTAGCGTACACCCTGACAAGGGGAACAAAAGACAACAACAAAAAAAAAAACACCACCACCACCACAACAACAACAACGATAACACCGCAGTTCAATCAGCCGCTCCGTGGGAGAAAAAACAAAAAAAAAGATAGAGAGAGAGAGAGAGGCCACGGCAACAGAATTTAAGTGTCATCCCCCACCTCCCGGTTCCACGCCACTCGTTTCTTTTCATCCTCCGTCCCAAACTACAACGAATCCTCTCACACCCTCCACTCACACATGTCTCCTTGAGGCGAAATCTCTCACCACCCACCCCCAAGCACACGCGCATATATAATAATAATAATAATAATAATAATAACAGATAAACAAAAAATAAAAAATAACAACTAATGAGCAAAGAAAGCCCTTATTGTGGTTGCTGTTTGTTCCCCACCATATATTTCCGTGACTGTTTCTGTGTAATTGTAAAAATGTCAATTGGTTAATTTAAAGCGGTCACATTGTTATGCCCGTCAACGGACCCACCCATTTCGTTCGTTTTATTTTTGTCATAGATGTGTTTTGGGTGGTTGTGGTTTAAACCTTCGGCTGCGTTTTGCGCTCGATCACACACACTCTCATTCTTTTTATTTTTCTTCATTTTTTTTTTTTTTATTATTTTCCTATTTGGCTGTTGTTGTTGTTTTATTCTTGAAACAATAATAATAATAAAAAAAAAAAGAAGAAACAGTCAAACATCAAATATCCATGGCGTTGGTTAAACCGTCTCCCCCGCAGTACAAAACTGCACACATCCCCTCCGCATATTTCCCCCACCTCCTTCACGCCAAAACGCTCCACAAAATGGCCATGCGCATAAACATGCCGTACCGCATTTGCCTAAAGTAGGCAGCACGTGGGTCTGCATCAACGGTAGTGCTTAACTCGTCATTGCGTGGCAGTGGGTGCATAACAATCATTTTTTTCTTCGCCAGCTTCATACGTGCCGCGTCGATGGTGATGTCGGCTTTCGCCGCCGCAAATGACTGCAACGCCGCCGCATCATCGCTCGTGGAAGCCATAAACCGTTCCTTCTGCAGACGCGTTGTGTACAACACATCACTCGTTTGCATGACCTCATCTGTCAGTGCGTGTGTGCGGTGAATTATCACTCCCTTCGTGGCGATCTCGTGTTGCAGGGGTTCCAGCACATCCTGCGGCATCTGCAGTGCGTCCGGGGCGACAAGAAACACACATTTAATCGAAAAGTTGCGTACAAGAAGCTTCAGAAGAGAGTGCACCGTTCGCCCCATCTTAAGGTCTCCGATCAGCGCGATGGTGATGCCGTCTACGCTGCCCAATTCCGAATAAATCGTCAGCGTGTCCAGAAGCGCCTGCGTTGGGTGTTCGCCAGCCCCATTGCCCGCATTCAGAATGGGATGCTGCGCCACGGAAAGGGCCTCCTCAATCGCATCCTGCCTTGGATGCCGCATCACCAGCACGTCGCTGTAGGAGTCCAGTGTGCGAATGGTGTCGGCGAGGGTCTCGCCCTTGTTGATGGATGACGCCTCGACCTTAAAGTTCACCACGCTCCCACCAATTCGAATCATCGCGGCACAAAAGGAACTGAAGGTGCGAGAGGAATCCTCAAAAAAAAGTGGCGTCATGATGCGGCCCTGCAGGAGATTCAGCACCTCACCCGCATCAATCTTACGCTGAATGGCACTTGCAAGATGAATCAGCGCGTAGATATCCGCACGACTGAACTGTTCGGCACTTGTGATGCTTTTGCCCTTCAGGCTCGCTACTGGCGGCAGTTCCAACATGGGCAGCAACAAATATGCCTTCACCCTCTACTTATGTATATGTGTATGCGCAATAAATCTCGCTTCGTTTTAAGGCTGAAAAGGAGTGGAGAAAAGAATTCCTTCATACGCCCGAAACCACAATGCGTGAACACTAAATACCTCCCTCCTCTCCCTTCACGCGCGGTGGCAGCACACACACACATCCACAGACAAAAAACAAAACAAAAGAAAAACACGGCGGCAGGGTGTGGCTGTGTGTGTGTGGCGCTGCGGGTGTCTGCCCGCCCTGGCCGCAATAAAACAAAACAAGAGGGAAAGAAATGTGTGCTCCGCCCCACAGGCCCTCGTCGCACGCCCACACGTCACGGCCCCTCCTCATGCGTGCATCAGGCGAGGCGCACAGGGCCGTCGTCATGAGCGTGTCGGTGGGTGTGCGAGTGGAGCAGTTGGGCGGGAAACACACGGCACCCCTCGCAGGAAGAGTGCAGCAAGAAACAATTAAAAGAGGGAAGAGTAGAAAAGAAAAAAACGTCCATAGTGATTGCCCCAAAAGCAAAAAAGATGGGATGGGGGAGTGAAAAATAATAATAATAATAATAATAATAAAATTTTTAAAAAAAGAAAAATATAAATTACGAACAGCAAAAGAAAAAGAAAATTATCTTAAGGAAAATATCATTTCTTGGAAGTAATTCTGTGCAGGGGAGGGCGCAATTCTCCCACGCGGCTGCCAGTCACTCCTCACAGAGCCGCAAACCCCCACAGTCCCAACAGCAGAAGCAGAAGTGGCAGCAGTCCGCTCCCGCACACACTGCAGGCATCGGTGTTATTCCCCTGCGACACATTCCCAAGACTGCCGCTGAGGGCCGCAGCCTTTACGTCCCCGTTCTGTGCATGGATCTCCTCCTTCTCCTGCCCATTCGTTCCTCCCGCCGTCTCCCCATCCGCACCTGAGCTCGCGCTCGCCCCAGGATTCACTGCGGTTCCATCGTGCCCCATGGCTTCAGCGTTAGGGGCATATGCATCTGCTGTGGCGAGAGTACCCACAAGAGTTTCTGATGATCCATCTCCCTGCACCGTACTTCGGTCTCCTGTCTCCACCGCTGCGTCACTGCCAGGCGAGGAAGCGCCACCCACATTTTTACTTCCATCGGAAGATTTTTCTGACACCAACTGGGTTGCAGACCCCTCTCCTCCTGAGGAAGTCCTGGCACTGGACACCGTTGGTGCGGATACACCGTCCGCACGACTGCCCTCCAACGACTGTCTCTGTTCCTCCGGTCGTCCACCACCAGGAGAAGTCTCAATCGCGTTTCCTTCAATAGACCCGTCCATCTGAACTTCAATAGGAGCTTTATTCGGATTGAAGGCGGCGATCTCAGTGTCATCCAACGGGCGGTTGTACAGCAGGACGTTCGTCACAGTCACAGACACGTCTTCTTTGTTGGCTGCATTGACTCCATCCCCTCCAATGTAGAAGTGTGAGATCTCTTTCGACTCACCATTTCCCAATTCACATTCTTCATTCCCCACTCGCTGACCATCGACGTACACGGAGCCCTGGGTACCATTCCGTAGCATAATGGCCACCTGGTACGTCTTATCTGTCCCCAAAGTGCTGCTGAGCTCCTCGGTTTTTCCGTCACAGCACAGTACCTGCCACTTCTTTTCGCTGTCGTACGACAGTCCCAGCAGTACATTATTTTCATCGCCATTACTGCCCGCACGCACACCCATCAACGGAATGGGGGTGTCTCCCTCCGGCTTTTTGTCGATGGACACCGTCGCCACAAGAGTGAAGTTGTAGTTCGCAAAGTGGTACAGCTGATTCTCCCCCTGCTTGCCAACAGGCCACTCCGCCCCTGCGCCACGCCCAGTGAACTTCACACCATTTTCTACCTGCACCGCCCCTTCTTTATTATTTACTGTGGCGTTCACGCCGAGGTACTCGTCCTTCCATGTCTTATCAGAGAAGTTGCCGGACAAAAAGCCAACCAGCCCAGCCGTGATCTTAACAGCGCTGCAGACATCGTCAGTTGAGGCACGCTCCTTCTCATCAATTAATGAGGTGCACAGCTGGGAGACACGTTTGTCCACTTCCTTCCAGATCGTCAGCACATCCTTCACACACTGCAGCTGCTCAGTCAAAAGCACAGAGACCATACCGGGTGATGGTTTCCCACCGTCCTTCTTCTCGTACAGTGCAATCAACTCATCCTCCTTCTTCTCATTAGTGTTCTCGCCACTGTTGTACAACAGGGAACTGGCGGCAACGTCCTTGTCATCATCACCGGATATCGGCCCAATATCAACAATGTGCGTATTGTCCGTCAGCCAAAGATGAAGTTTGCCCTTTTCCTTACCTCCTTTCTCAGCATAAACCGGCAGGGTAACGAGCATCACATTCCTCTTATCACCATCATTTCCAACAGTCGCTGTGATGAACCCGCTCCTAACTGTCTTCGCTTCTTCGCCCTTTTTGTTGTTGCCCCACACACGCGAGAGTGTCCCGAGTGCCTCCGTCCACGACTCCCCCTTGTCACCGGACTTGTACACCCTGCGGCGGCCACCATCACACGCAGTCATCATCATGAGTTTATCGTCCTCCCACTCCACGACGGAGGGATCGCTGCAGCCACCGTCAGACATCCCCTTCGACAGCTTCCAATTCGTATTATCCGAGGAGTGTATGATCAGTGAGACAGTCTTTCCATCCTCTTCAGTGCCCTCCACCGCCTTCTTCGTGCCTTCCACAGGAAATACAAGAGTCTCATCATGCATCTTAACACCCGATCCACCGCTTCCAATCAGCCTTGTCCAGGAATCGGGCTGTGTGCCAAACAGTCCTTGCGGGGAACTTTCAGTATCTTTCCAGTCAATTTTTTTGTTATTTGCATCCTCACCACTGACGCTCCCTTTCACCAGCAAAAGTCCCAATTGAGTCGCGTCAGACGCACCAACCTGTCCAGGAGTGGCAACTTTACTGCTGTAGGCTCCAGCAAGCATGTAAATATCACTTCCCTTCACAGCAGTTGTTGGTCGGCTCACATCTACTTTCTTCTTTTGGTCTTTGGAAGCATCTTCCTCCAGTACTCGTGTCTCACCTTTGGGTTTTTTCAGAACTTCCTCCGGTGTGTTTGCAGTTTTTGTCGTGAGAGGTTGAGATGCAACGCCAGTAAAAATGTCGCTTTCACCGTTCTTTTTGCACTGCGCCTCGGCAACGGCAAATACGTCATTCCCCACTTTTAGAAGGCTGGGAGCACCCAACGACTCCACAGTTTCACCTCCACCATCAGTGATGCCCCTCCATTCAAACTGGGGACCAGATGGCTGCCCCGCAACTCCCGCAGCACCACTGCCGCAGCACATCAACACGAGGAGGAGGAGCAGCATCGCAGAGTAGAAGAGATGCCGGGACATGTTGGGCCTCTGCGGCTCACTCTCTCTTCCTTCCCTCCTCCTTCCGCTGGATCCGGTCACGCGGCGACGGTTGTGTGTGCGGGGTGCCTTCACTGCAGCAACACGTGAGAGCATACAAATATGTGTGTGTGGGCAGTGTGTGTGCTGTTGTTGGTCCTTTCAGTGCCTTCCAATTCCACAGTAGCGGTTAGCGCTTGTTATTAACCTCTTTCCTTTGTGTGTGAGTAAGAGAGAGAGAAGTTAAGGAAAAAGGAATGAAACAGCGAACACCGTCACCCATCCACAGTGAGTGGCATCATCATCATCGTCCCTGCCGCAGTCACTCTCAACAACAACTCACGCACACAGACAAATGAAACGAGAAGGAAGAACAATGCAGCGGGAACACACAGCGACGGTCATCACCAGCAGCAGCAGGAGCCACGCCTGGCACGTCGTTATTCGTCACGCGTCAGCACACACTGAACAACGCCCTCACAAAAAGAAAAACCAGCAGGATAAAAAAACCACAGCCGCCCTTCACGGCACACACGCGCTGCCGCCAGTCGTTTTACTCTTGTCTCTTCCAACGCACCCGCACATCGCCCCGCACAGCCGGAGAATCCTCCGTCGGCGTACGAACAGCGGGAGGAACACGTCGGACGGTGCAGCTGCTGGGCTGAAGCTTATCCGCAATAATCCCAGACACCAAAACGCCACGCCGCCCATGGGCAGCACTCCTAGGAAATCACGCTCGCAGCACGGCAACAAAACAATCGCGGTCATCCGTCATCCCTCCTCGCAAGGGCAGCCGCAGCAACAATCGTGTACGTGCGTGCGTCCTCTGCGTTCACGCCGCCCCACAGCGTGCGCAACATAGCGTGTGCATCTGCTAGTGCGTTTGGCAGCGTGTATACTTGCAGAGCAGCTGTGCGGCACAAGAGAGTCCCAACAAAGCAAAGATAGGGAGAGGTGGATAGCACACACGCAAATCACTCATATCATCACACACACACACGCAGCCCGCGGAATGGGTGCTCTCAACAACAAAACAATGAAAAACAAAACAAAAAGCCGAAGCGTGGGACGACCAGCGCACACACTCTCATTGCTCCCGTAAAGCAAAACACACACACAGGGAGAGAGAGAGGTCGCCCACTCAATGCAATAGAAACAAAACAGAAACAGTTACGGTGCTCCGCCCATGCAGCCAGGCAGGACGGCAGCGGTGCGTGTCGTGCAAAAGAGAGCACCAACGGGCCTGCATGGGTGTGCATGCATATATACAATGGGCACATTATGTGTGTGCTTCGTGGAATGAGGTGAGGGCGAGAGTCCATGCAAGGGGACACACACAGAGAGAGAGTGAAAGACGAGTGTGTGTGCGGGCGGTGCACGGCTCTCTCTCACTCACTCTCACGCGGCCACCACCGCAGCAGCAGCCGCACACGCAACAAGAAGAAGAAGCACAAGAGGGGAGGTGGTGTGGGAGACAGCGGTGCCGCCGTCACTGTTTTCAGGTGTCGTCATATTAGTTTTGGTAGGGATTCGGGCTGCGCCCATTTTTTCTTTGTCTGCTGCTTCTTCTTCTTGAGCGGCTTTTTTGACTTCTTCTTCGTCGGGTTCTTCTTTGGTATTATTTGCATTTTCCGCCTCCTTCTGCTCGTTTCGTTTTTTTGTCTTTGCCTCGTCCGTGGCTTCTTTTTGTAGTTTCTTTGTCGCATTTCCTCCGTTCTTCCCCGCTGCTTCTTCGTCAACATTTCCGTGTGACTCTTCCTTTGCAGCCTCGCTTACGTTTTCTTCTTCCTTTTCTCCCTTGGAATCTTTTCCCGCTGCGGCTGCTTCTGCTGAACTATCTTCGACGGCTGTTTGCACTTCCTTTGCAGCCACCTGCTCCGCCGTTCCGTTTTGCTTCTCTGTTTCTTTTCCGGCTGCACCTCCTCCGGGAGTTAATTTCGCTGGTGCCCTCTCCGCCTCTCGTAATCCTGCTGCTTGTGGCAGCACCACTGGAACGGCACCCGCTTTTTCTCCTCCAGCGCCGTCCTGGCCCAACACGGGATTTTGAGGATTACTGACGTCAACGGGCAAAGCAGGCCGAGAAGCTGCGGTTCCTTGAGGAGGTCTACGGCCGGCAGCGTTGTTTTCGTCCCCTTCTCGTTCGTTTGTCGTGCTTCCTGCTTTTTCCTCCTTCACTCTTTCCTTCTCTTCTTCGTGTTCTGTATGTGAACTTTCGCTGCCTCCATTTCCCACTGCAGCGTCAACAGCCTCGTCCTCACCATCCCTGTCTTCTTGGCTTTCATCTTGACTCACGTCCCCTTCCTCTTCGTCACCATCCAAATTCTCTCCAGTTCCGTTTATCGTCGGCACAGAAGCCTCTGAAATTTTTCCTGAGTCCTGTCCATCTGTCACTTCTCCCGGAATTGGCTTCACCGATGGTTTCAGTGGTCGTCCGTCCAACGAACCAGTTTCAGTCTCTGTCTGTACTTCGGAGGAGGATCCGCGGGTGCTGTCATCATCGGTGGTATCATCACCAGCAACCACCGCAGAACGCTGACGTCTCCAGACACGACGGCCATCCCCAAACGCACGCACACCGTCCATCCCCCGACGCACGCAATCCTCCACGGCGGACGCATTCGCACCGCCTTCTGTCCTCCTGCCGAACGCCTCCGCGCACTCCCTCCGCAGCTGAGCGTGCCACCGCAAAACAAAATACTCATCCGCACCGCCATCACCTCCGCCAGCAACATCGGCCGCCACCACACTAACACCGCACCACAGCACGCAGAGGGCACACACCAGCAGCACACGGTCAGTCATCACCATCGCCATCATCACTCCTGTCACTTGCCTGCAGCCTTCAGCACAAACCAACTCCCCGTCAACGCAGAGTGAAAGCAAAAAAAAAGAATAGACAAGTCACACAACCACGCACCGTCTCATCCAGCGACGAGAGTCACGCACCACAACAACAACAATTGGGTGGGCGCGGTTCATCAACAATCAAAACAAAAGAGGAGCGCTCCCCGCTCTTGCCCCGTTCCTCACGCTCCCAAAGTCACCATTACTGTTATTCCCTCTCCTCAGGCCCTCACAGGCGCGCCACGCTCGCTTCAACACGCGCCCCTCCTCAGGCAGTCCGTCATGTGCCCCCGCTGCTCCGCAACGTACGCCACCTCCTCTCAGTCAAACAGCTCCGTGTCCTCCACAATCGCCGGCATGCCCCAGCCGCGCAACACACACAGCGCCACAATGTCGTGCCGCCTATCCTCCACAATCACGAGCGCAACACCCAACGCGTACTGGCGCACGTGCCCCATGCGCTGCAACCAAATGCGGATCAGGTTGGCCGTCATGCACTGCAGCTTGGTGTCCTTCTGCTTGTGGCACCAAAAAGACGTGTAGCCGGCGGCACCGCAGTGCTGGAAGAAATGCGGAGCAGCAACCGTCCGAGTGTCCGTCTTACTGTACTCGCGGTTTAACGCTTCCAGCAAGAACGGGATCAGTGGCAGCTCATCCAGCGGGTTCGCCCTCGTATTCCTCCTTCGGCACCCCGTCCTCCTCCAGAGCAGCAGCTGCCACTGCCGTAGACCACGCTCCTGTTGCAATCACTCCCACAGAGAAACAGGGAAGAGTGTGTGGATGTGTGCCGACAACGCACAGCGACTGTCATTGCCAGAGGAGGCCATCGTAGCAACCTCCGTCATGCGCCAGGACACACCGTGCGACGCCCGCATCCGGCAGTGCAAAAACGGAGGGGTGAGAAGAAGGACCACAAGAGCAGGCAACACCCTCACGCATGGCGGGCATCGTGCAGCCGCGTCAGCCAGCACCCAGCGGAATGCAAAAAAGGCGTCCACACGCACCCATCCGATGGCGCCGTGATTCCAACAACAGTCACACACGCAGCGGCCTCTACATGTCAGCAAGAAACGCAAGCCAACGTACCTCCATCACCAAAGCACTCCTGCAGAGCAATGTGCAAATACTCATGTGACTGTGCACGTGTGCTGTTGGAGAAAAGCTAAAAAGAAGAAGAGCACAGGGAGGCAAATCAACACAGCAATAGGCACAGCTGGATGGAAGCGATACATGCGGTACGTCCACGACCTCAACAATCACGCACGGTGGCAGCACACAAAAAAAAAAGAAAAACACGGCGGCAGGGTGTGGCTGTGTGTGTGTGGCGCTGCGGGTGTCTGCCCGCCCTGGCCGCAATAAAACAAAACAAGAGGGAAAGAAATGTGTGCTCCGCCCCACAGGCCCTCGTCGCACGCCCACACGTCGCGGCTCCCTCAGCGCGCCGTTCGTCGCGGCCCCTCCTCATGCGTGCAGCAGGCGAGGCGCACAGGGCCGTCGTCATGAGCGTGTCGGTGGGTGTGCGAGTGGAGCGGTTGGGCGGGAAACACACGGCACCCCTCACAGGAAGAGCGCAGCAAGAAACAATTAAAAAGAAGGAAGAGTAGAAAAGAAAAGACGTCCATAGTGATTGCCCCAAAAGCAAAAAAGATGGGATGGGGGAGTGAAAAATAAAAATAAAAAAAAAAGAGGATTTTTAAAAAAAGGAAAAATTATAAATTACGAACAGCAAAAGAAAAAGAAAATTATCTTAAGGAAAAAAATTAGTTCTTGGAAGTAATTCCGTGCAGGGGAGGGCGCAAGTCCCCCACACGGCAGCCAGTCACTCCTCACAGAGCCGCGAACCCCACAGTCCCAACAGCAGAAGAAGTAGAAGTGGCAGCAGTCCGCTCCCGCACACACTGCAGGCATCGGTGTTATTCCCCTGCGACAAATTCCCAAGACTGCTGCTGAGGGCCGCAGCCTTTACGTCCCCGTTCTGTGCATGGATCTCCTCCTCCTTCTCCTGCCCATCCGTTCCTTCCGCCGTCTCCCCATCCGCACCTGAGCTCGCGCTCGCCCCAGGATTCACTGCGGTTCCATCGTGCCCCATGGCTTCAGCGTTAGGGGCATATGCATCTGCTGTGGCGGGAGTACCCACAAGAGTTGGTGATGATCCATCTCCCTGCACCGTACTTCGGTCTCCTGTCTCCACCGCTGCGTCACTGCCAGGCGAGGAAGCGCCACCCACATTTTTACTTCCATCGGAAGATTTTTCTGACACCAACTGGGTTGCAGACCCCTCTCCTCCTGAGGAAGTCTTGGCACTGGACACCGTTGGTGCGGATACACCGTCCGCACGACTGCCCTCCAACGACTGTCTCTGTTCCTCCGGTCGTCCACCACCAGAAGGCTGAATCGCGTCTCCTTCAATAGACCTGTCCACCTGAACTTCAATAGGAGCTTTATTCGGGTTGAAGGCGGCGATCTCAGTGTCATCCAACGGGCGGTTGTACAGCAGGACGTTCGTCACCGTCACAGAGACGCCTTCTTTGTTCTCTGCACTGCCTCCATCCCCTCCAATGTAGAAGTGGGAGATCTCTTTCGACTCACCATTTCCCAATGCACATTCTTCATTCCCCACTCGCTGACCATCGACGTACACGGAGCCCTGGGTGCCATTCCGTAGCACAATGGCCACCTGGTACGTCTTATCTGTCCCCCAATTCCTTTCGAGCTCCTCAGTTTTTCCGTCACAGCACAGTACCTGCCACTTCTTTCCGCTGCCGTACGACAGTCCCAGCAGTACAGAATTCCCTGCACCCTTCATCTTCACACCCACCAACGAAATGGGGGTGTTTCCCTCCGGCATTTTTTCAATGGACACCGTCGCCACAAGAGTGAAGTTGTAGTTCGCAAAGTGGTACAGCTGATTCTCCCCCTGCTTGCCAACAGGCCACTCCGCCCCTGCGCCACTCCCAGTGAACTTCACGCCATTTTCCGCCTGCACCGCCCGTTCTTTCGTTACTGTGGCGTTCACGCCGAGGTACTCGTCCTTCCATGTCTTATCAGAGAAGTTGCCCGACAAAAAGCCAACCAACCCAGCCGTGATCTTAACGGTAGGGCTGCAGGCATCGCCAGTTGAGGCACGCTCCTTCTGAGCACTTAATGAGGTGCACAGCTGGGAGACACGTCCGTCCACTTCCTTCCAGGTCGTCAGCACACCCTTCACACGCTGCAGCTGCTCAGTCAAAAGCACAGAGACCATACCGGGTGATGGTTTCCCATCGTTGCCCTTCTTCTCGTACAGTGCAACCAACTCCTCCTTCTCATTAGTGTTTTCACCACTGTTGTACAACAGGGAGCTGGCAGCAGCGTCATCATCATCGGATACCGGCCCAATATCAACAATGTGCGTATTGTCCGTCAGCCAAAGATGAAGTTTGCCCTTTTCTTTGTCGTTATCGGAATACACAGGCAGGGTAACGAGCATCACATTCCTCTTATCACCATCATTTCCAACAGTCGCTGTGATGAACCCGCTTCTAACGGCCTTCTCTTTTCCGCCATTTTTGTTGTTGCCCCACACGCGAGAGTGTCCCGAGTGCCTCCGTCCACGACTCCCCCTTGTCACCGGACTCGTACACCCTGCGGCGGCCACCATCACACGCAGTCATCATGATGAGTTTATCGTCCTCCCACTCCACGACGGAGGGATCACTGCAGCCACCGTCAGAAATCCCCTTCGACAGCTTCCAATCCGTATTATCCTTCGAGTGTATGATCAGTGAGACAGTCTTCACATCCTCTTCTGCGTCCCCCGCCGCCTTCTTCGTGCCTTCCACTGGAAATACAAGAGTCTCATCCTTCATATTAACACCCGATCCACCGCTTCCAATCAGCCTTGTCCAGGAATCGAGCTGTTTCTCAAACAGTCCTTGCGGGGGACTTTCAGTATCTTTCCAGTCAATTTTTTTGTTATTTGCATCCTCACTATTGACGCTCCCTTTCACCAGCAAAAGTCCCAATTGAGTCGCGCCAGACGCATCAACCTGTCCAGAAGAGGCAACTTTACTGCTGTAGACTCCAGCAAGCATGTAAATATCACTTCCCTTCGCAGCAGTTGTTGGTCGGCTCACATCTACTTTCTTCTTTTGGTCTTTGGAAGCACCTTCCTCCAGTACTTGTGTCTCACCTTTGGGTTTTTTAAGTACTTCCTCCGGTGTGTTTGCAGTTTTTTTCGTGAGAGGTTGGGATGCAACGCCAGTAAAACTGACACCACCGTTTTTGCACTGCGCCTCGGCAACGACAAATACGTCACTCCCCACTTTTAGAAGGCTGGGAGCACCCAACGACTCCACAGTTTCACCCTCACCATCAGTGATACCCCTCCATTTAAACTGAGGACCAGACGACTGCCCCGCAACTCCCGCAGTCCCTCCACTGCCGCAGCACATCAACACGACGAGGAGCAGCACCGCGGAAGTAAACACACGCCGGGACATGTTGGGCCTCTGCGGCTCACTCTCTCTTCCTTCCCTCCTCCTTCCGCTGGATCCGGTCACGCGGCGACGGTTGTGTGTGCGGGGTGCCTTCACTGCAGCAACACGTGAGTGCATACAAATATATATGTGTGTGTGGGCGGTGTGTGTGCTGTTGTTGGTCCTTTCAGTGCCTTCCAATTCCACAGTAGCGGTTAGCGCTTGTTATTAACTTCTTTCCTTCGTGTGTGAGTAAAAGAGAGAGAAGTTAAGGAAAAGGAGTGAAACAGTGAACACCGTCACCCATCCACAGTGAGTGGCATCATCATCGTCATCCCCGCCGCAGTCACCCTCAACAACAACTCACGCACACAGACACATGAAACGAGAAGGAAGAACAATGCAGCGGGAACACACAGCGACGGTCATCACCAGCAGCAGCAGGAGCCACGCCTGGCACGTCGTTATTCGTCACGCGTCAGCACACACTGAACAACGCCCTCACAAAAAGAAAAACCAGCAGGACAAAAAAACCACAGCCGCCCTTCACGGCACACACGCGCTGCCGCCAGTCGTTTTACTCTTGTCTCTTCCAACGCACCCGCACATCGCCCCGCACAGCCGGAGACTCCTCCGTCGGCGTGCGAACAGCGGGAGGAACACGTCGGACGGTGCAGCTGCTGGGCTGAAGCCTATCCGCAATAATCCCAGACACCAAAACGCCACGCCGCCCATGGGCAGCACTCCTAGGAAATCACGCTCGCAGCACGACAAAAAAACAATTCGCGGTCATCCGTCATCCCTCCTCGCAAGGGCAGCCGCAGCAACAATCGTGTACGTGCGTGCGTCCTCTGCGTTCACGCCGCCCCACAGCGTGCGCAACATAGCGTGTGCATCTGCTAGTGCGTTTGTCAGCGTGTATACTTGCAGAGCAGCTGTTCGCCACAAGAGAGTCCCAAGAAAGCAAAGATAGGGAGAGGTGGATAGCACACACACACACACGCAGCCCGCGGAATGGGTGCTCTCAACCACAAAACAATGAAAAACAAAACAATGAAAAGGCCGAAGCGTGCGACGACCAGCGCACACTCTCTCTCATTGCTCCCGTAAAGCAAAACACACACACAGGGAGAGAGAGAGAGAAAGGTCGCCCACTCAATGCAATGGAAACAAAACAGAAACAGTTGCGGTGCTCCGCCCATGCAGCCAGGCAGGAAGGCAGCGGTGCGTGTCGTGCAAAAGAGAGCACCAACGGGCCTGCATGGGTGTGCATGCATATATACAATGGGCACATTATGTGTGTGCTTCGTGGAATGAGGTGAGGGCGAGAGTCCATGCAAGGGGACACACACAGAGAGTGAGTGAAAGACGAGTGTGTGTGCGGGCGGTGCATGGCTCTCTCACTCACTCTCACGCGGCCACCAGCGCAGCCGCACACGCAACAAGAAGAAGCAAAAGAGGGGAGGTGGTGTGGGAGAACGCGGTGCTGCCGTCACTGTCGGCTGTGATCTCTGTATTGATTGTTTTATTGGCGGCGTTCTCTGGTACTGTTGTGTACCTCTCATTATTATCTGCCTCAGTGTCCTTGCCTCCTGAGGCGGCTTCAAATTCTGCGGTCTTATCGTTGTGTGCCACGTCATCATTGACGTCGTCGTTATTAGCCCGTTCAAGGTCACTCGCATCACCAGAGGCTTGAGTGCTTCTTGTGCCAGCGGTAGTCCTTTCAGCAGTAGGAGCTGCAGGGCTGCTGTCGTCGCCGTCGTCATACGTCGTGGCAATTATACCTGCGTTGGGTATTTCCTCTGATTGCAATTCGGTGTTGTTGGCTGGCAGAGCAGCGGAGCCAGTATCTCCCTTGGAATCATGTTGTGTCACTGAGGCGGCAGGAGGTTTGGGATTGTTAGCACCACTGTTCTCCACCGTGCTTCCGGCAACGCCGCTGCTGTCTGTGGAGGTAGATAATGGTGTTGTTTTCTCTCGACTCAAATGCGATACGCTCTCCGGTGACTGCAAGGAGGATGCTCCTTCCTCGTGCTTTGTTGAACCTTTCGTTTGTAGCATCTTCGTTTCGTGTGAGTGACCTCCGTCTTGTGGCTTTGAATGTTTTTCCGCTCTAATTTGTGGATGTGTTTTTTCTGACTGTAATGTGTTTGTTCCTGGTGGTGGTTGTCGTGGTATTGGTGGCAGTGGTTCTGCTGGAGGAGGTGGTGGTGGTGGCAGTTGGAGATTTCTCGTGCCTTCCTCATCCTCCGGTTGGCCGACGGTTGGCTCTTGACTCCCAGTTTGTTTGGGACGATCGACATCTGAACTGACATTCAGTTCGCCTGTTATTTGTGAATCCTCGCTTCCTTCCAACGTATTCGTCACTTCCAGTGAACCTGTAAGTTCCCGTCTTTCTTCTGGATTTTTTCCCGCCTGTGACATCTGGTCTGAAGAAGATAATCCCTTCAATGTGCCATCGCTGCCTTCGCCACTTTTGTCATCAACCTCACCATCAGCAGCAGCAGCCACCACAGCGGAGTGTTGACGCCTCCAACGGCTACGGCCATCCACAACGGCACGCACACCGTCCATCCCCCGACGCACGCATTCCTCCACGGCGGACGCATTCGCACCGCCTTCTGTCCTCCTGCCGAACGCCTCCGCGCATTCCCTCCGCAGCTGAGCGCGCCACCGCAAAACAAAATACTCATCCGCACTGCCACCGGCACCGCCAGCAACATCGGCCGCCACCACACTAACACCGCGCCACAGCACGCAGAGGGCACACACCAGCAGCACACAGCCAGTCATCCTCATCGCCATCATCACTCCTGTCACTTGCGTGCAGCCTAAAGCACAGACTAACAACCCGTCAACGCAGAGTGAAAACAAAAAGGAGACAATTCACACAATAACGCGCAAAGTAAACAACGGCAGCAGCCCTGCGGCAGCACGCACACCGACCTGCAAATCAGAAGCAAAAAAGCAATACCAAAACAATTAAAAAAGGAGTTAAGTGTCCAACAGGAGTCTCCCTCCCTCCGCCCAGAAAAAAATACACCTCAGCAACAATTTCATTTCATACGCCATGCAGCTCGGCATGTCTGTGTTTATGTATACATGCGTACAATGCCCTCACAAGAAAAAAAGTCTTACTGTTCCAACAGCCCACACAACAACCCTCACATTTTATGCGGCATCCGGCCTGTCTCTCCACTCCTCCTTTTGTGAAGTCCGTGAAACGCACAGCCGCAGGGCCGTCACCGAGTGTAGGCAACAGAAGCAAGCAAGAGGGAAACACTTCTCTCATGACGGTGTGCAGCAGCCGACCATTAAGTAAAGAAAGAAAAGAGCGCGTATTATTCCAGTTAGGCAAAATCAAAAAAAGTAAAAACAAAACTTGCGGGGAACGCAGCTCATATTCTCCGTGAGAAGTCGAAAATCCTCACTCCGTGGCTGAGAAGACTGCCACAACCCCACACAGTCCCAAAAGCAGAAGCAGCAGTGGTGTGTCCAGCCAAGAGGTGATAATTTCGCTGCCGTCCACCGTCGGCAAGGATATGTCACCTTCAAAAGAGGTTCCTCTGCTCTCTCTGACTTTCTCGTTGTTTAAAGGAGATGTGCTCTGTGTGGCGCTGCTGCACGCACTGCTGCTTTTCGGCTCCTTGGCGGCGGGGGCGGGTGCCCGAGGACCATGGATGCTGTCCCATCGCTGTGCGCATCGGCGGTGTTGAGGGTCGTGAGGTCAGGACTCAAATATTCCTCCATTCCTACGGAATCATTCGTGCCGCCGTAATCCGAGCAGCTCCTCGCCGCAAAATCGCAGACTATCGCATTGAAAGCCTCCTCTTCCGTTACATATTGACCATCCGGTTTCTTACCAGTACGACACACAGTCCAGTTGCTCTCGCCGAATAGACGCCAGTGCCCACCGGAATCCTTGCTCCCACACGCACCATACAACCATCGCCATCTTTCTTCGCGTACACGTGCGAGCAGCAGCAGCAGCAGTAGAGTTGCTGAAGTCGGCAAGCAGATCTGCACACCAAGTGGAGAAGAGAGGGGCAAGAGGGAACTAGAAAGAGGTGCAGCAAAAAGACACACACATCGTCGCAGCGTCACCGTTGCGTGCGCGGTAATGATGCGACCTCCCGCGGCAGGCACAACTCGCACACTGCACGCACTCCAAAACGGCATCCACACAAGAAACACATACATAACGACAGAGCAGCCAACAAAAACTAGAAGGAGGAGAGAACCACAACCATCTCCCCACACTTGCACAACAAACGGCCCTCCACTTTTTAAGCAAGATAGTTGCCGCAAGCTTGCCATCGTTCCGCTGCACGCTCCCAGCGCCCACAGTGGGAGTCAGCACAGCGTACAAGTGAGAAACAAAACGCATCTCACTCCCGTCGGGAGAAATAAAAAGACCGCAACGGCAACAACAACGGTGCAAGAGTGTCGCATCGGATGGTACGATGGCGTTGTTGGCGTCCAGATCAATGACGCGTACCCTCGAAAATACGCGTGGAAGATACTGCACGTACGACTGCAGAGTCGCGTCCGCAGATAAACGGCATTCGGAGCCAAGTCTGCCTCTCGGTGGCAAAAATGGGTCAAGAATGTCGTCGGAGAGGCACCACGGCAGACGGCAGGGTAAAGCAAGGTACCGCACAAGGGACCCAAATATGTGACTGTCTCGTCCCCGGAGAAGCAGAACAAATTCAGCTAGTAATATCTCGCTCTCTGGCGATGGCACATTTTTAAAGAGTCTCACGGTATTGGGGAGACTCGGCAATGCCCCAACGTGCGTGCTGCGATTCCACGAGAATGTGGACGGTCTGCATTTGTCCATGCAAGCCACAGCCGATAGGCGCATCATCGGGGATACTGCTTGAGTGCGCCCAACGACGGTTATTTGCTCCAGGTGCCCCATCACAGGCAGGCCGTCCCTCATCAATCCCTGCAGGATTCGCCTACGCTCCTCCAAGGAGTACTGGGGGCATCCGTTGTGCTGCACGCGGATCGCGTCATCTTCCATAACAACTCCTTTCACAAAAAGACCGCGGTTAAAAAGTCCGTCCACAACAATCGTCAAGGGACCTCCACCCACCGTGTGCTGAGGAGTAAAACGCACGCGATGAATACGTCTCTGGTAAGTTTCATTGCAAATACACAACCGCTATTCCCTCCGTCACAGTGTTGTCATCACCACAGCAGCAACGCACCAGTGCCGGCCCTGTTGGGTAAAATGGGAGAGAAAGTCCCATTCTCCGAGCCATGATGTCATCAAGAGAGTCAGACAGCTGCTCTGCCACGGTGGTAACGTGCCCCATCAGGCGCAGCAGAATATCAGAGTCCAGCAGATTGGAAGGCTCGGTTGTCACCCCGCCAATAAGAGAAATGCGCGCCACCACACGAGGCTCCGCTGGCATTCCCGCCTCCATACTATGTTCCCTCAGTAACGGACTCTGCGTCAGCACCGTCGCCACGCTGGTAGGCCTGGATGTCTCTACTGCACGGCACGCGTTGCTGCCACCGCCCGCTCCTCCCCTGTTTGCTCACCACCCATCGTCATGCGGCAGCAGCAAGTGAGGCAAACTTCGGTTTGCTCCGCCTGCAACTCCCTCGGCATCTGCTCAATCCACCGCCTTTGAAAAACGGGGATGCGCAGCGGCGGAGCATTTGATCGTTTCAGCAAACAAATTGGGGAAAAAGGGCTCAAGCACACCCACAAGACCCCCAACAAGAAAAAAGGTACACACGGCGTGGATAACACGACTCAAAGTAATGTTTCCAACACAAAGCGTGGATGACTCTGTCGACGCCACACCCGCACCGCATGCCATCAACTCCTCCACGGCAAAAACAAACTGGCAGAAGGCCGGACATAAAAACGCTTCGAGAGCAAAAAACACCACTGCAGCACTGCAGCACAGCAGCGCTCACAACGTCGTCAATCGGCCTGAGGCCTGTCGTCTCGAATACACCTGGCGTACACCGTTCTTCCGGCATTTTTGTTGAAAGGCGGTCATCCACCAGCCGCGATCCGTCGGTCACACGAAGAGTGCAGGCAAGAAGCACGTCTCTCGCACCCTCCATCACCCTCACAAAGCGTCGAATTGTCGTTGGCAGGAGTAGTGTTGTTTCTGCTCCACGCGTCTCCATCCACTGGGAGAAGAGACACGCCGACTGCTGCCACCAGTTCCTCCCCCGTCGCTTCTCTCCTCCCTCCACAAGCCCAAGATATTCCGCAGAGTTGCTCATGGCAGTGTCTCCACTATCCCGCACGTGAAACAAATTAAACTTCTTCTCCCTGAGACCCAAAGCAAACAAAGCAAAAGCGAGCCGGACATCCAACGGCTGCACTGGCCCGACCCCAAAAAGCTGCACCAAGTCCACAATGACAGGATCACGACGGCGACACTGCAGAAAAATAGGGTCCACTGCGGAGATTAGTTTGTGCTGCACACAGTTGCGGTGTCGCTGGACTTATCGCATCGCCAAAAACAAAAGCAATAATCCTGCAGCGTGCGGGGAGGACGTTTCGCAAGCGCATTATCGGCGGAGCCAAGCAACTGTACCGTCAGCAGATGGCAGCGGGTGGCGGGGAAAGCGAAGGTGGTGGAACTGTTGGTGAGGGTCGATGCGCAGTGTCCCTCACAAATACAAGGCGGATGAAGCAAAACACACTCGCCTGAACGTCACCGGCCACCAAAATGCATTGCTCCCTGCCGTGAATATTGATGAGCTCGAGCCTGGAGCAACTACTCGCAATGCGTGAAAGCGTCTTCCTGCACTGACGCTGCAATTCACATTAGACGGGCAACTTCAGCACAGTCGATCCCCAGCAGTAAAATGCAGCTGGCAGTGACGCTGCGGATTATCGATTCCCCTGGCAACGGAGGGCGGAGAAGAAAACTGGTCTCCCCAGCTGCGCTGGCATCCATCCATTCACTCTGTGCGCTCGGAGTGCCCCGCAGCTGCCTTGAGAGATGCAGCGGACAGACCTCCCTTAGTTTCGCCTCGATCCGTCGACAAAGACTTTCGCGGAGGTGTCGGCACACACCGAAGTCTCCCTCGTGCCCGCCAAACAAAAGACACACCCGTTGAGCATCGTCACGTGCGTCAACGGCCACGCAAATAAATATCCACCGCAACGCAAAGTGTTTCTTATTGGGCACCAAAAGAAAACTGGAGGCGGCGGCCTGGACAACACACAACAAATCACACGCCAGGAAACCCTGAAATACATGCGAATGGGCCAACGCGGGATGAGCAGCACAAACACTCGAGAGCTGCTGCGTGAAGTCCACGGCAAATGGATCAGCCTCAACGCATGGGGCACTAATTACGGTGGGTGACAGCGCGAAGGCCAACAGTACCGCAAGGCCGGGAATTGTGGGGACGGCATTCAAAACCTCCCAGAATAAATGTACCAAGACACGCAAATAATCCGCCTCTCGGTGCAAATCGTCATCGTCCTCATCGTTGTTTTGGCCGTCATCCGTATTGCCACACTCAAAGCCGGTGAGGGAAGGTGCTGCCATGATAATTGTGACATCACCCTGAATGAAAGAACGCAATGCCTTGAAGGGTGCCGAGTGCAGGCATCCCGTCAGGCAGCGACACGCCGCACTTCTGAAGAAAGCCGATGAAAGACCGTAGAAAAAGCTTTCATCCGCCATCGTAATATCGTCCAGCGGGTTCGGCCTCTTATTCCTCCTTCGGCACCCCGTCCTCCTCCAGAGCAGCAGCTGCCGCTGCCCTAGACCACGCTCCTGCCGCAATCACTCCCACAGAGAGGGGGGAGTGTGTGGATGTGTGCCGACAACGCACAGCGACTGTCATTGCCAGAGGAGGCCATCGTGGCACCGTCCGTCACGCGCCAGCACACACCGTGCGACGCCCGCATCCGGCAGCGCAAAAACAGAGGGGTGAGAAGAATGACCACAAGAACAGGCAACACCTTCACGCATGGCGGGCATCGTGCAGCCGCGTCAGCCAGCACCCAGCGGAATGCAAAAAAGGCGTCCACACGCACCCATCCGATGGCGCCGTGATTCCAACGGCAGTCACACACACGCAGCGGCCTCTACATGTCAGCAAGAAACGCAAGCCAACGTACCTCCATCACTAAGGCGCTCCTGCAGAGCAATGTGCAAATACTCATGTGACTGTGTACGTGTGCTGTTGGAAGAGCTAAAAAGAAGAAGAGCACAGGGAGGCACATCAACACAGCAAAAGGCACAGCTGGATGGCAGCAATACATGCGGCACGTCCACGACCTCAACAATCACGCACGGTGGCAGCACACAAAAACAACACGGCGGCAGGGTGTGGCTGTGTGTGTGGCGCTGCGGGCGTCTGCCCGCCCTGGCCGCAAAGAAAACAAAACAAGAGGGAAAGAAATGTGTGCTCCGCCCCAGAGGCCCTCGTCGCACGCCCACACGTCACGGCTCCCTCAGCGCGCCATTCGTCGCGGCCCCTCCTCATGCGTGCAGCAGGCGAGGCGCACAGGGCCGTCGTCATGAGCGTGTCGGTGGGTGTGCGAGTGGAGCAGTTGGGCGGGAAACACACGGCACCCCTCACAGGAAGAGCGCAGAAGAAACAATTAAAAAGAGGGAAGAGTAGAAAAGAAAAGACGTCCATAGTGATTGCCCCAAAAGCAAAAAAGATGGGATGGGGGAGTGAAAAATAAAAAAAATAAAAACAAAAAAGATTTTTAAAAAGGAAAAATTATAAATTACGAACAGCAAAAGAAAAAGAAAATTATCTTAAAGAAAATATCATTTCTTGGAAGTAATTCTGTGCAGGGGAGGGCGCAAGTCTCCCACGCGGCCGCCAGTCACTCCTCACAGAGCCGCAAACCCCCACAGTCCCAACAGCAGAAGAAGCAGCGATGGCAGCAGTCCGCTCCCGCACACACTGCAGGCATCGCTGTTATTCCCCTGCGACAAATTCCCAAGACTGCTGCTGAGGGCCGCAGCCTTTACTTCCCCGTTCTTTGCATGGATCTCCTCCTTCTCCTGCCCATTCGTTCCTTCCGCCGTCTCCCCATCCGCACCTGAGCTCGCGCTCGCCCCAGGATTCACTGCGGTTCCATCGTGCCCCATGGCTTCAGCGTTAGGGGCATATGCATCTGCTGTGGCGGGAGTACCCACAAGAGTTGGTGATGATCCATCTCCCTGCACCGTACTTCGGTCTCCTGTCTCCACCGCTGCGTCACTGCCAGGCGAGGAAGCGCCACCCACATTTTTACTTCCATCGGAAGATTCTTCTGAAACCAACTGGGTTGCAGACCCCTCTCCTCCTGAGGAAGTCTTGGCACTGGACACCGTTGGTGCGGATACACCGTCCGCACCGCTGCTCCCCAACAACTGTCTCTGTTCCTCCTTTCCTTGACCACCAGAAGGCTGAATCGCGGTTCCCTGAGAAGGTGCATTCACCGGAGATGGAATATTGGCTTTATTCGGGTTGAAGGCGGCGATCTCAGTGTCATCCCACGGGCGGTTGTACAGCAGGACGTTCGTCACAGTCACAGACACGTCTTCTTTGTTCTCTGCATTGACTCCATCCCCTCCAATGTAGAAGTGTGAGATCCCTTTCGACTCACCATTTCCCAATGCACATTCTTCATTCCCACACACTAGCTGACCATCGACGTACACGGAGCCCTGGGTGCCGTTCTGTAGCATAATGGCCACCTGGTACGTCTTATCTGTCCCCCAATTCCTTTCGAGCTCCTTAGGGTTTTCGTCACAGCACAGTACCTGCCACTTCTTTCCGCTGCCGTACGACAACTCCATAAGTTTTTTTTCTCCTTTACTGCCCGCACGCACACCCATCAATGGAATAGTACCCTCCTCCGGCATTTTGTGGATGGACACCGTCGCCACAAGAGTGAAGTTGTAGTTCGCAAAGTGGTACAGCTGATTCTCCCCCTGCTTGCCAACAGGCCACTCCGCCCCTGCGCCACGCCCAGTGAACTTCACGCCATTTTCTACCTGCTCCGCCCGTTCTTTCGTTACTGTGGCGTTCACGCCGAGGTACTCGTCCCTCCATGTGTTCCCAGAGAGGTTGTCGGACAAAAAGCCAACCAGCCCAGCCGTGATCTTAACAGCGCCGCAGACATCGTCAGTTGAGGCACGCTCCTTCTCAGCAATTAATGAGGTGCACAGGTTGGAGACACGTTTGTCCACCTCCTTCCAGGTCGTCAGCACACCCTTCACACGCTGCAGCTGCTCAGTCAAAAGCACAGATACCACACCGGGTGATGGTTTCCCACCGTCCTTCATCTTCTCGTACAGTGCAATCAACTCATCCTCCTTCTTCTCATCAGTGTTTTCACCACTGTTGTACAACAGGGAACTGGCGGCAACGTCCTTGTCATCATCACCGGATACCGGCCCAATATCAACAATGTGTGTATTGTCCGTCAGCCAAAGATGAAGTTTGCCCTTTTCCACATTTTTCTCAGCATACACCGGCAGGGTAACGAGCATCACCTTCCTCTTATCACCATCATTTCCAACATTCACTGTGATGAACCCGCTTCTAACGGCCTTCTCTTTTCCGCCATTTTTGTTGTTGCCCCACACGCGAGAGTGTCCCGAGTGCCTCCGTCCACGACTCCCCCTTGTCACCGGACTCGTACACCCTGCGGCGGCCACCATCACACGCAGTCATCATCATGAGTTTATCGTCCTCCCACTCCACGACGGAGGGATCACTGCAGCCATCGTCAGTCATCCCCTTCGGCAGCTTCCAATTCGTATTATCCGAGGAGTGTATGATCAGTGAGACAGTCTTCACATCCTCTTCTGCGTCCCCCGCCGCCTTCTTCGTGCCTTCCACTGGAAATACAAGAGTCTCATCCTTCATATTAACACCCGATCCACCGCTTCCAATCAGCCTTGTCCAGGAATCGGGCTGTTTCTCAAACAGTCTTTGCGGGGAACTTTCAGTATCTTTCCAGTCAATTTTTTTGTTATTTGCATCCCCACTATTGACGCTCCCTTTCACCAGCAAAAGTTCACAGCCACCTGCACCACTGTTCTGACAGTCTTTACTGCTGTACTTTCCAGCAAGCATGTAAATATCATTCCCCTTCAAAACCGTTGTTGGTCGGCTCACATCTACACCTTTCCTTTGGCCTTCGGAAGTGCTTTTCTCCAGTACTTGTGTCGTCTTTAAGGCATCACCAAACAGTTCCTCCGGTGTGTTAGCAGTTTTTGTCGTGAGAGGTTGAGATGCAACGCCAGTAAAACTGACATCACCGTTCTTGCACTGCGCCTCTGCAACGGCAAATACGTCACTCCCCACCTTCAAAAGGCTGGGAGCACCAAACGACTCCACAGTTACACCATCACCCTCATTGATGCCCCTCCATTCAAACTTTGATTCAGATGACTGCCCCACAACTCCCGCAGCCCCTCCACTGCCGCAGCACATCATCACGACGAGGAGGAGCAGCACCGCAGAGTAGAAGAGATGCCGGGACATGTTGGGTCTCGGCGGCTCACTCTCTCTTCCTTCCCTCCTCCTCCCGCTGGATCCGGTCACGCGGCGACGGTTGTGCGTGCGGGATGCCTTCACTGCAGCAACACGTGAGTGCATATAAATATGTGTGTGTGTGCGGTGTGTGTGTTGTTGTTAGTCCTTTCAGTGCCTTCCAATTTCACAGTAGCGGTTAGCGCTTGTTATTAACCTCTTTCCTTTGTGTGTGAGTAAAAGAGAGAGAAGTTAAGAAAAAGGAGTGAAACAGTGAACACCGTCACCCATCCACAGTGAGTGGCATCATCATCGTCATCCCTGCCGCAGTCACTCTCAACAACAACTCACGCACACAGACACATGAAACGAGAAGGAAGAAACAATGCAGCGGGAACACACAGCAACGGTCATCACCAGCAGCAGCAGGAGCCACGCCCTGGCACGTCGTTATTCGTCACG
>NW_001849515.1:93986-96946 GCF_000209065.1 Trypanosoma cruzi
CAAATATAAAAACCGGCAGGATAAAAAAACCACAGCCGCCCTTCACAGCAGACACGCGCTGCCGCCAGTCGTTTTACTCTTGTCTCTTCCAACGCACCCGCACATCGCCCCGCACAGCCGGAGAATCCTCCGTCGGCGTGCGAACAGCGGGAGGAACACGTCGGACGGTGCAGCTGCTGGGCTGAAGCCTATCCGCAATAATCCCAGACACCAAAACGCCACGCCGCCCATGGGCAGCACTCCTAGGAAATCACGCTCGCAGCACGGCAACAAAACAATTCGCCGTCATCCCTCCTCGCAAGGGCAGCCGCAGCAACAATCGTGTACGTGCGTGCGTCCTCTGCGTTCACGCCGCCCCACAGCGTGCGCAACATAGCGTGTGCATCTGCTAGTGCGTTTGTCAGCGTGTATACTTGCAAAGCAAATGTGCAGCACAAGAGTGTCCCAACAAAGCAAAGATAGGGAGAGGCAGATAGCACACACACACACACGCAGCCCGCGGAATGGGTGCTCTCAACCACAAAACAATGAAAAACAAAACAAAAAGCCGAAGCGTGCGACGACCAGCGCACACTCTCTCTCATTGCTCCCGTAAAGCAAAACACAAACACAGAGAGAGAGAGAGAGGTCGCCCACTCAATGCAATGGAAACACAAAACAGTTGCGGTGCTCCGCCCATGCAGCCAGGCAGGACGGCAGCGGTGCGTGTGGTGCAAAAGAGAGCACCAACGGGCCTGCATGGGTGTGCATGCATATATACAATGGGCACATTATGTGTGTGCCTCGTGGGGCGAGGTGAGGACGAGAGTCCATGCAAGGGGACACACACAGAGAGTGAGTGAGAAGGACGAGTGTGTGTGCGGGCGGTGCATGGCGCTCTCTCCCTCACTCTCACGCGGCCACCACCGCAGCCGCAGCCGCACACGCAACAACAAGAAGAAGCAAAAGAAGGGAGGTGGTGTGGGAGACAGCGGTGCTGCCGTCACTGTTTTCAGGTGTCGTCGTATTAATTTTGGTAGGGATTCGGGCTGAGGCCATTTTTTCTTTGTCTGCTGCTGCTTCTTCTTGAGCGGCTTTTTTGACTTCTTCTTCATCAGGTTCTTATTTGGTATTATTTGCATTTTCCGCCTCCTTCTGCTCGTTTCGTTTTTTTGTCTTTGCCTCGTCCGTGGCTTCTTTTTGTAGTTTCTTTGTCGCATTTCCTCCGTTCTTCCCCGCTGCTTCTTCGTCAACATCTCCGTGTGACTCTTCCTTTGCAGCCTCGCTTACGTTTTCTTCTTCCTTTTCTCCCTTGGAATCTTTTCCCGCTGCGGCTGCTTCTGCTGAACTATCTTCGACGGCTGTTTGCACTTCCTTTGCAGCCACCTGCTCCGCCGTTCCGTTTTGCTTCTCTGTTTCTTTTCCGGCTGCACCTCCTCCGGGAGTTAATTTCGCTGGTGCCCTCTCCGCCTCTCGTAATCCTGCTGCTTGTGGCAGCACCACTGGACCGGCACCCGCTTTTTCTCCTCCAGCGCCGTCCTGGCCCAACACGGGATTTTGAGGATTACTGACGTCAACGGGCAAAGCAGGCCGAGAAGCTGCGGTTCCTTGAGGAGGTCTACGGCCGGCAGCGTTGTTTTCGTCCCCTTCTCGTTCGTTTGTCGTGCTTCCTGCTTTTTCCTCCTTCACTCTTTCCTTCTCTTCTTCGTGTTCTGTATGTGAAGTTTCGCTGCCTCCATTTCCCACTGCAGCGTCAACAGCCTCGTCCTCACCATCCCTGTCTTCTTGGCTTTCATCTTGACTCACGTCCCCTTCCTCTTCTTCACCATCTAAATTCTCTCCAGTTCCGTTTATCGTCGGCACAGAAGCCTCTGAAATTGTTCCTGAGTCCTGTCCATCTGTCACTTCTTTCGGGATTGGCTTCACCGATGGTTTCGGTGGTCGTCCGTCCAACGAACCAGTTTCAGTCTCTGTCTGTACTTCTGAGGAGGATCCGCGGGTGCTGTCATCATCGGTGGTATCATCACCAGCAACCACCGCAGAACGCTGACGCCTCCAGACACGACGGCCATCCCCAAACGCACGCAATCATCAACGGCGAAAACATCCTTCCTGCCTTCTGTCCTCCTGCCGAACGCCTCCGCGCACTCCCTCCGCAGCTGAGCGTGCCACCGCAAAACAAAATACTCATCCGCACCGCCATCACCTCCGCCAGCAACATCGGCCGCCACCACACTAACACCGCACCACAGCACGCAGAGGGCACACACCAGCAGCACACGGCCAGTCATCATCATCGCCATCATCACTCCCGTCACTTGCGTGCAGCCTTCAGCACAAACCAACTCCCCGTCAACGCAGAGTGAAAGCAAAAAAAAAAGAATGGACAAGTCACACAACCACGCACCGTCCCATCCAGCGACGAGAGTCACGCACCGCACCACAACAACAATTAGGTGGACGCCGCTCAACAACAATCAAAACAAAAGAGGAGCGCTCCCCGCTCTTGCCCCGTTCCTCACGCTCCCAAAGTCACCATTACTGTTATTCCCTCTCCTCAGGCCCTCACAGGCGCGCCACGCTCGCTTCAACACGCGCCCCTCCTCAGGCAGTCCGTCATGTGCCCCCGCTGCTCCGCAACGTACGCCACCTCCTCTCAGTCAAACAGCTCCGTGTCCTCCACAATCGCCGGCATGCCCCAGCCGCGCAACACACACAGCGCCACAACGTCGTGCCGCCTATCCTCCACAATCACGAGCGCAACACCCAACGCGTACTGGCGCACGTGCCCCATGCGCTGCAACCAAATGCGGATCAGGTTTGGCCGTCATGCACTGCAGCTTGGTGTCCTTCTGCTTGTGGCACCAAAAAGACGTGTAGCCGGCGGCACCGCAGTGCTGGAAGAAATGCGGAGCAGCAACCGTCCGAGTGTCCGTCTTACTGTACTCGCGGTTTAACGCTTCCAGCAAGAACGGGATCAG
>NW_001849515.1:97046-103355 GCF_000209065.1 Trypanosoma cruzi
GCAGCCTTTACGCCCCCGTTCTGTGCATGGATCTCTTTCTTCTCCTGCCCATTCGTTCCTTCCGCCGTCTCCCCATCCGCACCTGAGCTCGCGCTCGCCCCAGGATTCACTGCGGTTCCATCGTGCCCCATGGCTTCAGCGTCAGGGGCATATGCATCTGCTGTGGCGGGAGTACCCACAAGAGTTTCTGATGATCCATCTCCCTGCACCGTACTTCGGTCTCCTGTCTCCACCGCTGCGTCACTGCCAGGCGAGGAAGCGCCACCCACATTTTTACTTCCATCGGAAGATTCTTCTTTCACCAACTGGGTTGCAGACCCCTCTCCTCCTGAGGAAGTCTTGGCACTGGACACTGTTGATGCAGGTACAACGCCTGCACCGCTGCTCCCCAACGACTGTCTCGGTTCCTCCTGTCGTCCACCACCAGAAGGCTGAATCGCGTCTCCTTCAATAGACCCGTCCACCTGAACTTCAATAGGAGCTTTATTCGGATTGAAGGCGGCGATCTCAGTGTCATCCAACGGGCGGTTGTACAGCAGGACGTTCGTCACAGTCACAGACACGCCTTCTTTGTTCTCTGCATTGGCTCCATCCCCTCCAATGTAGAAGTGGGAGATCTCTTTCGACTCACCATTTCCCAATGCACATTCTTCATTCCCCACTCGCTGACCATCGACGTACACGGAGCCCTGGGTGCCGTTCTTCAACAAAATTACCACGTGTTGGGGTGTCTCTGCCCCCAAAGTGCTGCTGAGCTTCGTCGTCGTTTTGTCACCGCACAGTACATGCCACTTCTTTTCGCTGTCGTACGACAGTCCCAGCAGTACATTATTTTCATCGCCATTCATCTTCACACCCACCAACGAAATGGGGGTGTTTCCCTCCGGCACATTGTCGATGGACACCGTCGCCACAAGAGTGAAGTTGTAGTTCGCGAAGTGGTACAGCTGATTCTCCCCCTGCTTGCCAACAGGCCACTCCGCCCCTGCGCCACTCCCAGTGAACTTCACACCATTTTCTACCTCCTCCGCCCGTTCTTTCGTTACTGTGGCGTTCACGCCGAGGTACTCGTCCCTCCATGTGTTCTCAGAGAATTTGCCCGACAAAAAGCCAACCAGCCCAGCTGTGATCTTAACAGCGCCGCAGACATCGTCAGTTGAGGCACGCTCCTTCTGAGCAATTAATGAGGTGCACAGCTGGGAGACACGTTTGTCCACCTCCTTCCAGGTCGTCAGCACACCCTTCACACGCTGCAGCTGCTCAGTCAAAAGCACAGATACCACACCGGGTGATGGTTTCCCACCGTCCTTCTTCTTCTCGTACAGTGCAATCAACTCCTCCTCATTATTCTCATCAGTGTTTTCACCACTGTTGTACAACAGGGAGCTGGCAGCAGCATCATCATCATCACCGGATACCGGCCCAATATCAACAATGTGCGTATTGTCCGTCAGCCAAAGATGAAGTTTGCCCTTTTCCACATTTTTCTCAGCATACACCGGCAGAGTGACGAGCATCACATTCCTCTTATCACCATCATTTCCAACAGTCGCTGTGATGAACCCGCTTCTAACGGCCTTCGCTTCTTCGCCCTTTTTGTTGTTGCCCCACACACGCGAGAGTGTCCCGAGTGCCTCCGTCCACGACTCCCCCTTGTCACCGGACTCGTACACCCTGCGGCGGCCACCATCACACGCAGCCATCATGATGAGTTTATCGTCCTCCCACTCCACGACGGAGGGATCACTGCAGCCACCGTCAGACATCCCCTTCGACAGCTTCCAATCCGTATTATCCTTCGAGTGTATGATCAGTGAGACAGTCTTCACATCCACTTCAGTGCCATCCGCCTTCTTCTTCGTGCCTTCCACTGGAAATACAAGAGTCTCATCCTTCATCTTAACACCTGATCCACCGCTTCCAATCAGCCTTGTCCAGGAATCGGGCTGTTTCTCAAACAGTCTTTGCGGGGAACTTTCAGTATCTTTCCAGTCAATTTTTTTGTTATTTGCAACCCCACTATTGACGCTCCCCTTCACCAGCAAAAGTCCCAATTGAGCCGCGTCAGACGCACCAACAGCTGCAGAGCTGTACTGTCCAACAAGCATGTAAATATCACTTCCCTTCACAGCAGTTGTTGGTCGGCTCACATCTACTTTCTTCTTTTGGTCTTCGGAAGCACCTTCCTCCAGTACTTGTGTCTCATCTTTGGGTTTTTTCAGTACTTCCACCGGTGTCTTAGCAGTTTGTGTCTTGAGAGGTTGGGATGTAACGCCAGTAAAACTGACACCACCGTTCTTGCACTGCGCCTCGGCAACGGCAAATACGTCACTCCCCACTTTTAGAAGGCTGGGAACACCCAACGACTCCACAGTTTCACCTCCACCATCATTGATGCCCCTCCATTCAAACGTTGATTCAGACGACGGCTCCTCCACACCCGCTTGTGCAGCTCCACCACTGCCGCAGCACATCATCACGACGAGGAGGAGCAGCAGCATCGCGGAAGTAAACACACGCCGCGACATGTTGGGCCTCTGCGGCTCACTCTCTCTTCCTTCCCTCCTCCTCCCGCTGGATCCGGTCACGCGGCGACGGTTGTGTGTGCGGGGTGCCTTCACTGCAGCAACACGTGAGAGCATACAAATATATGTGTGTGTGTGCGGTGTGTGTGCTGTTGTTATTCCTTTCAGTGCCTTCCAATTTCACAGTAGCGGTTAGCGCTTGTTACTAACTTCTTTCCTTTGTGTGTGAGTAAAAGAGAGAGAAGTTAAGGAAAAGGAGTGAAACAGCGAACACCGTCACCCATCCACAGTGAGTGGCATCATCATCGTCATCCCTGCCGCAGTCACTCTCAACAACAACTCACGCACACAGACACATGAAACGAGAAGGAAGAACAGTGCACCGGGAACATCAAAAACGATCATCACCAGCAGCAGCAGGAGCCACGCCTGGCACGTCGTTATTCGTCACGCGTCAGCACACACTGAACAACGCCCTCACAAAAAGAAAAACCAGCAGGATAAAAAAACCACAGCCGCCCTTCACGGCAGACACGCGCTGCCGCCAGTCGTTTTACTCTTGTCTCTTCCAACGCACCCGCACATCGCCCCGCACAGCCGGAGAATCCTCCGTCGGCGTACGAACAGCGGGAGGAACACGTCGGACGGTGCAGCTGCTGGGCTGAAGCCTATCCGCAATAATCCCAGACACCAAAAGCCACGCCGCCCATGGGCAGCACTCCTAGGAAATCACGCTCGCAGCACGGCAAAAAAACAATTCGCCGTCATCCCTCCTCGCAAGGGCAGCCGCAGCAACAATCGTGTACGTGCGTGCGTCCTCTGCGTTCACGCCGCCCCACAGCGTGCGCAACATAGCGTGTGCATCTGCTAGTGCGTTTGGCAGCGTGTATACTTGCAGAGCAGCTGTGCGGCACAAGAGTGTCCCAACAAAGCAAAGATAGGGAGAGGTGGATAGCACACACACAAATCACTCATATCATCACACACACACACGCAGCCCGCGGAATGGGTGCTCTCAACCACAAAACAATGAAAAACAAAACAAAAAGCCGAAGCGTGGGACGACCAGCGCACACGCTCTCATTGCTCCCGTAAAGCAAAACACACACACAGGGAGAGAGAGAGAAAGGTCGCCCACTCAATGCAATAGAAACAAAACAAAAACAGTTGCGGTGGTCCGCCCATGCAGCCAGGCAGAACGGCAGCGGTGCGTGTCGTGCAAAAGAGAGCACCAACGGGCCTGCATGGGTGTGCATGCAATATATACAATGGGCACATTATGTGTGTGCTTCGTGGAATGAGGTGAGGGCGAGAGTCCATGCAAGGGGACACACACAGAGAGTGAGAAGGACGAGTGTGTGTGCGGGCGGTGCACGGCTCTCTCTCACTCACTCTCACGCGGCCACCACCGCAGCCGCAGCCGCACACACAACAACAAGAAGAAGAAGCACAAGAGGGGAGGTGGTGTGGGAGACAGCGGTGCTGCCGTCACTGTTTTCAGGTGTCGTCGTATTAATTTTGGTAGGGATTCGGGCTGCGCCCATTTTTTCTTTGTCTGCTGCTTCTTCTTCTTGAGCGGCTTTTTTGACTTCTTCTTCGTCGGGTTCTTCTTTGGTATTATTTGCATTTTCCGCCTCCTTCTGCTCGTTTCGTTTTTTTGTCTTTGCTTCGTCGTCCGTGGGTTCTTTTTGTAGTTTCTTTGTCGCATTTCCTCCGTTCTTTCCCGCTGCTTCTTCGTCAACATTTCCGTGTGACTCTTCCTTTGCAGCCTCGTTTACGTTTTCTTCTTCCTTTTCTCCCTTGGAATCTTTTCCCGCTGCGGCTGCTTCTGCTGAACTATCTTCGACGGCTGTTTGCACTTCCTTTGCAGCCACCTGCTCCGCCGTTCCTTTTTGCTTCTCTGTTTCTTTTCCGGCTGCACCTCCTCCGGGAGTTAATTTCGCTGGTGCCCTCTCCGCCTCTCGTAATCCTGCTGCTTGTGGCAGCACCACTGGACCGGCACCCGCTTTTTCTCCTCCAGCGCCGTCCTGGCCCAACACGGGATTTTGAGGATTACTGACGTCAACGGGCAAAGCAGGCCGAGAAGCTGCGGTTCCTTGAGGAGGTCTACGGCCGGCAGCGTTGTTTTCGTCCCCTTCTCGTTCGTTTGTCGTGCTTCCTGCTTTTTCCTCCTTGACTCTTTCCTTCTCTTCTTCGTGTTCTGTATGTGAAGTTTCGCTGCCTCCATTTCCCACTGCAGCGTCAACAGCCTCGTCCTCACCATCCCTGTCTTCTTGGCTTTCATCTTGACTCACGTCCCCTTCCTCTTCTTCACCATCTAAATTCTCTCCAGTTCCGTTTATCGTCGGCACAGAAGCCTCTGAAATTGTTCCTGAGTCCTGTCCATCTGGTACTTCTCCCGGAATTGGCTTCACCGATGGTTTCGGTGTTCGTCCGTCCAACGAACCAGTTTCAGTCTCTGTCTGTACTTCTGAGGAGGATCCGCGGGTGCTGTCATCATCGGTGGTATCATCACCAGCAACCACCGCAGAACGCTGACGTCTCCAGACACGACGGCCATCCCCAAACGCACGCACACCGTCCATCCCCCGACGCACGCAATCATCAACGGTGAAAACATCCTTCCTGCCTTCTGTCCTCCTGCCGAACGCCTCCGCGCACTCCCTCCGCAGCTGAGCGTGCCACCGCAAAACAAAATACTCATCCGCACCGCCATCACCTCCGCCAGCAACATCGGCCGCCACCACACTAACACCGCACCACAGCACGCAGAGAGCACACACCAGCAGCACACGGCCAGTCATCATCATCGCCATCATCACTCCCGTCACTTGCGTGCAGCCTTCAGCACAAACCAACTCCCCGTCAACGCAGAGTGAAAGAAGAGAAAAAGAATAGACAAGTCACACAACCACGCACCGTCCTATCCAGCGACGAGAGTCACGCACCACAACAACAACAATTAGGTGGACGCCGCTCAACAACAATCAAAACAAAAGAGGAGCGCTCCCCGCTCTTGCCCCGTTCCTCACGCTCCCAAAGTCACCATTACTGTTATTCCCTCTCCTCAGGCCCTCACAGGCGCGCCACGCTCGCTTCAACACGCGCCCCTCCTCAGGCAGTCCGTCATGTGCCCCCGCTGCTCCGCAACGTACGCCACCTCCTCTCAGTCAAACAGCTCCGTGTCCTCCACAATCGCCGGCATGCCCCAGCCGCGCAACACACACAGCGCCACAACGTCGTGCCGCCTATCCTCCACAATCACGAGCGCAACACCCAACGCGTACTGGCGCACGTGCCCCATGCGCTGCAACCAAATGCCGATCAGGTTGGCCGTCATGCACTGCAGCTTCTTGTCCTTCTGCTTGTGGCACCAAAAAGACGTGTGGCCGGCGGCACCGCAGTGCTGGAAGAAATGCGGAGCAGCAACCGTCCGAGTGTCCGTCTTACTGTACTCGCGGTTTAACGCTTCCAGCAAGAACGGGATCAGTGGCAGCTCATCCAGCGGGTTCGCCCTCTTATTCCTCCTTCGGCACCCCGTCCTCCTCCAGAGCAGCAGCTGCCACTGCCGTAGACCACGCTCCTGTTGCAATCACTCCCACAGAGAAACAGGGAAGAGTGTGTGGATGTGTGCCGACAACGCACAGCGACTGTCATTGCCAGAGGAGGCCATCGTAGCACCGTCCGTCATGCGCCAGGACACACCGTGCGACGCCCGCATCCGGCAGTGCAAAAACAGAGGGGTGAGAAGAATGACCACAAGAGCAGGCAACACCCTCACGCA
>NW_001849515.1:103455-131597 GCF_000209065.1 Trypanosoma cruzi
TCTCCTGCCCATTCGTTCCTTCCGCCGTCTCCCCATCCGCACCTGAGCTCGCGCTCGCCCCAGGATTCACTGCGGTTCCATCGTGCCCCATGGCTTCAGCGTCAGGGGGCATATGCATCTGCTGTGGCGGGAGTACCCACAAGAGTTTCTGATGATCCATCTCCCTGCACCGTACTTCGGTCTCCTGTCTCCACCGCTGCGTCACTGCCAGGCGAGGAAGCGCCACCCACATTTTTACTTCCATCGGAAGATTCTTCTTTCACCAACTGGGTTGCAGACCCCTCTCCTCCTGAGGAAGTCTTGGCACTGGACACTGTTGATGCAGGTACAACGCCTGCACCGCTGCTCCCCAACGACTGTCTCGGTTCCTCCTGTCGTCCACCACCAGAAGGCTGAATCGCGTCTCCTTCAATAGACCCGTCCACCTGAACTTCAATAGGAGCTTTATTCGGATTGAAGGCGGCGATCTCAGTGTCATCCAACGGGCGGTTGTACAGCAGGACGTTCGTCACAGTCACAGACACGCCTTCTTTGTTCTCTGCATTGGCTCCATCCCCTCCAATGTAGAAGTGGGAGATCTCTTTCGACCCACCATTTCCCAATGCACATTCTTCATTCCCACACACTAGCTGACCATCGACGTACACGGAGCCCTGGGTGCCGTTCTGTAGCATAATGGCCACCTGGTACGTCTTATCTGTCCCCCAATTCCTTTCGAGCTCCTCAGTTTTTCCGTCACAGCACAGTACCTGCCACTTCTTTCCGCTGCCGTACGACAGTCCCAGCAGTACAGAATTCCCTGCACCCTTCATCTTCACACCCATCAACGGAATGGGGGTGTTTCCCTCCGGCATTTTTTCAATGGACACCGTCGCCACAAGAGTGAAGTTGTAGTTCGCGAAGTGGTACAGCTGATTCCCCCCCTGCTTGCCAACAGGCCACTCCGCCCCTGCGCCACTCCCAGTGAACTTCACGCCACTATCCACCTGCTCCGCCCGTTCTTTCGTTACTGTGGCGTTCACGCCGAGGTACTCGTCCTTCCATGTGTTCCCAGAGAGGTTGCCGGACAAAAAGCCAACCAACCCAGCCGTGATCTTAACAGCGCTGCAGAAATCGTCAGTTGAGGCATCCTTCTGAGCACTTAATGAGGTGCACAGCTGGGAGACACGTCCGTCCACTTCCTTCCAGGTCGTCAGCACCTCCTTCACACGCTGCAGCTGCTCAGCCAGAAGCACAGAGACCATACCGGGTGATGGTTTTCCATCCTTCTTCTTCTCGTACAGTGCAATCAACTCCTCCTTCTTCTCATTGGTGTTTTCACCACTGTTGTACAACAGGGAACTGGCGGCAGCGTCATCATCATCGGATATCGGCCCAATATCAACAATGTGCGTATTGTCCGTCAGCCAAAGATGAAGTTTGTCCTTTTCGTTGCCGTCCTTCTCGGAATACACCGGCAGGGTAACGAGCATCACATTCCTCTTATCACCATCATTTCCAACAGTCGCTGTGATGAACCCGCTTCTAACTGCCTTCTCTTTTCCGCCATTTTTTTTGCCCCACACGCGCGAGAGTGTCCCGAGTGCCTCCGTCCACGAATCCCCCTTGTCACCGGACTCGTACACCCTGCGGCGGCCACCATCACACGCAGTCAGCATGATGAGTTTATCGTCCTCCCACTCCACGACGGAGGGATCGCTGCAGCCATCGTCAGACATCCCCTTCGGCAGATTCCAATTCGTATTATCCTTCGAGTGTATGATCAGTGAGACAGTCTTCACATCCACTTCTGTGCCATCCGCCGCCTTCTTCGTGCCTTCCACTGGAAATACAAGAGTCTCATCATGCATCTTAACACCCGATCCACCGCTTCCAATCAGCCTTGTCCAGGAATCGGGCTGTTTCTCAAACAGTCCTTGCGGGGAACTCTCAGTAACTTCCCAGTCAATTTTTTTGTTATTTGCATCCCCACTATTGACGCTCCCTTTCACCAGCAAAAGTCCCAATTGAGTCGCGCCAGACGCACCAACAGCTGCAGGGCTGTACTGTCCAACAAGCATGTAAATATCATTCCCCTTCAAAACTATTGTTGGTCGGCTCACATCTACTTTCTTCTTTTGGTCTTTGGAAGCACCTTCCTCCAGTACTCGTGTCTCACCTTTGGGTTTTTTAAGTACTTCCTCCGGTGTATTTGCAGTTTTTGTCGTGAGAGGTTGGGATGCAACGCCAGTAAAACTGACACCACCGTTCTTTTTGCACTGCGCCTCGGCAACGGCAAATACGTCATTCCCCACTTTTAGAAGGCTGGGAGCACCCAACGACTCCACAGTTTCACCTCCACCATCATTGATGCCCCTCCATTTAAACTGAGGACCAGACGACTGCCCCGCAACTCCCGCAGTCCCTCCACTGCCGCAGCACATCAACACGACGAGGAGCAGCACCGCAGAGTAGAAGAGATGCCGGGACATGTTGGGCCTCGGCGGCTCACTCTCTCTTCCTTCCCTCCTCCTTCCGCTGGATCCGGTCACACGGCGACGGTTGTGTGTGCGGGGTGCCTTCACTGCAGCAACACGTGAGTGCATACAAATATGTGTGTGTGTGGGCGGTGTGTGTGCTGTTGTTAGTCCTTTCAGTGCCCTCCAATTTCACAGTAGCGATTAGCGCTTGTTATTAACTTCTTTCCTTTGTGTGTGAGTAAAAGAGAGAAGCTAAGAAAAAGGAGTGAAACAGCGAACACCGTCACCCATCCACAGTGAGTGGCATCATCATCGTCATCCCCGCCGCAGTCACTCTCAACAACAACTCACGCACACAGACACATGAAACGAGAAGGAAGAACAATGCAGCGGGAACACACAGCGACGGTCATCACCAGCAGCAGCAGGAGCCACGCCTGGCACGTCGTTATTCGTCACGCGTCAGCACACACTGAACAACGCCCTCACAAAAAGAAAAACCGGCAGGATAAAAAAACACAGCCGCCCTTCACGGCACACACGCGCTGCCGCCAGTCGTTTTACTCTTGTATCTTCCAACGCACCCGCACATCGCCCCGCACAGCCGGAGAATCCTCCGTCGGCGTGCGAACAGCGGGAGGAACACGTCGGACGGTGCAGCTGCTGGGCTGAAGCCTATCCGCAATAATCCCAGGCACCAAAACGCCACGCCACCCATGGGCAGCACTCCTAGGAAATCACGCTCGCAGCACGGCAAAAAAACAATTCGCGGTCATCCGTCATCCCTCCTCGCAAGGGCAGCCGCAGCAACAATCGTGTACGTGCGTGCGTCCTCTGCGTTCACGCCGCCCCACAGCGTGCGCAACATAGCGTGTGCATCTGCTAGTGCGTTTGTCAGCGTGTATACTTGCAGAGCAGCTGTTCGCCACAAGAGTGTCCCAACAAAGCAAAGATAGGGAGAGGTGGATAGCACACACGCAAATCACTCATATCATCACACACACGCAGCCCGCGGAATGGGTGCTCTCAACAACAACACAATGAAAACAATGAAAAGCCGAAGCGTGGGACGACCAGCGCACACTCTCTCTCATTGCTCCCGTAAAGCAAAACACACACACAGGGAGAGAGAGAGAGAGAAAGGTCGCCCACTCAATGCAATAAAAACAAAACAAAAACAGTTGCGGTGCTCCGCCCATGCAGCCAGGCAGGACGGCAGCGGTGCGTGTCGTGCAAAAGAGAGCACCAACGGGCCTGCATGGGTGTGCATGCATATATACAATGGGCACATTATGTGTGTGCTTCGTGGAATGAGGTGAGGGCGAGAGTCCATGCAAGGGGACACACACAGAGAGTGAGTGAAAGACGAGTGTGTGTGCGGGCGGTGCACGGCTCTCTCTCCCCCACTCTCACGCGGCCACCACCGCAGCAGCAGCCGCACACGCAACAACAAGAAGAAGAAGCAAAAGAGGGGAGGTGGTGTGGGAGACCGCGGTGCTGCCGTCACTGTCGGCTATGGTCTCTGTATTGATTGTTTTATTGGTGGCGTTCTCCGGTTCTGATGTGTACCTCTCATTATTATCTGCCTCAGTGTCCTTGCCTCCTGAGGCGGCTTCAAATTCTGCGGTCTTATCGTTGTGTGCCACGTCATCATTGACGTCGTCGTTATTAGCCCGTTCAACGTCACTCGCATCACCAGAGGCTTGAGTGCTTCTTGTGCCAGCGGTAGTCCTTTCAGCAGTAGGAGCTGCAGGGCTGCTGTCGTCGCCGTCGTCATACGTCGTGGCAATTATACCTGCGTTGGGTATTTCCTCTGATTGCAATTCGGTGTTGTTGGCTGGCAGAGCAGCGGAGCCAATATCTCCCTTGGAATCATGTTGTGTCACTGAGGCGGCAGGAGGTTTGGGATTGTTAGCACCACTGTTCTCCACCGTGCTTCCGGCAACGCCGCTGCTGTCTGTGGAGGTAGATAATGGTGTTGTTTTCTCTCGACTCAAATGCGATACGCTCTCCGGTGACTGCAAGGAGGATGCTCCTTCCTCGTGCTTTGTTGAACCTTTCGTTTGTAGCATCTTCGTTTCGTGTGAGTGACCTCCGTCTTGTGGCTTTGAATGTTTTTCCGCTGTAATTTGTGGATTTGTTTTTTCTGACTGTAATGTGTTTGTTCCTGGTGGTGGTTGTCGTGGTGTTGGTGGCAGTGGTTCTGCTGGAGGAGGTGGTGGTGGTGGCAGTTGGAGATTTCTCGTGCCTTCCTCATCCTCCGGTTGGCCGACGGTTGGCTCTTGACTCCCAGTTTGTTTGGGACGATCGACATCTAAACTGAAATTCTGTTCGCCTGTTATTTGTGAATCCTCGCTTCCTTCCAACGTATTCGTCACTTCCAGTGAACCTGTAAGTTCCCGTCTTTCTTCTTGATTTTGTCCCGCTTGTGACATCTGGTCTGAAGAAGATAATCCCTTCAATGTGTCACCGCTGCCTTCGCCACTTTTGTCATCAACCTCACCATCAGCAGCAGCAGCGACCACAGCGGAGTGTTGACGCCTCCAACGGCTACGGCCATCCCCAAAGGCACGCACACCGTCCATCCCCCGACGCACGCAATCATCAACGGTGAAAACATCCTTCCTGCCTCCTGTCCTCCTGCCGAACGCCTCCGCGCACTCCCTCCGCAGCTGAGCGTGCCACCGCAAAACAAAATACTCATCCGCACCGCCATCACCTCCGCCAGCAACATCGGCCGCCGGCACAGCCACCACGCAAACACCGCGCCACAGCACGCAGAGGGCACACACCAGCAGCACACGGCCAGTCATCATCATCGCCATCATCACTCCTGTCACTTGCCTGCAGCCTTCAGCACAAATCAACTCCCCGTCAACGCAAAGCAAAAAAGGAGACAATTCACACAACCACGCACCGTCCTATCCAGCGACGAGAGTCACGCACCACAACAATTAGGTGGACGCCGCTCAACAACAATCAAAACAAAAGAGGAGCGCTCCCCGCTCTTGCCCCGTTCCTCACGCTCCCAAAGTCACCATTACTGTTATTCCCTCTCCTCAGGCCCTCACAGGCGCGCCACGCTCGCTTCAACACGCGCCCCTCCTCAGGCAGTCCGTCATGTGCCCCCGCTGCTCCGCAAAGTACGCCACCTCCTCTCAGTAAAACAGCTCCGTGTCCTCCACAATCGCCGGCATGCCCCGGCCGCGCAACACACACAGCGCCACAATGTCGTGCCGCCTATCCTC
This sequence comes from Trypanosoma cruzi, assembly GCF_000209065.1. Classification (NCBI taxonomy): domain Eukaryota; phylum Euglenozoa; class Kinetoplastea; order Trypanosomatida; family Trypanosomatidae; genus Trypanosoma; species Trypanosoma cruzi. Next base: position 109,163 of record NW_001849515.1, read on the forward strand.
CACAATCACGAGCGCAACACCCAACGCGTACTGGCGCACGTGCCCCATGCGCTGCAACCAAATGCCGATCAGGTTGGCCGTCATGCACTGCAGCTTCTTGTCCTTCTGCTTGTGGCACCAAAAAGACGTGTGGCCGGCGGCACCGCAGTGCTGGAAGAAATGCGGAGCAGCAACCGTCCGAGTGTCCGTCTTACTGTACTCGCGGTTTAACGCTTCCAGCAAGAACGGGATCAGTGGCAGCTCATCCAGCGGGTTCGCCCTCTTATTCCTCCTTCGGCACCCCGTCCTCCTCCAGAGCAGCAGCTGCCACTGCCGTAGACCACGCTCCTGTTGCAATCACTCCCACAGAGAGACAGGGAAGAATGTGTGGATGTGTGCCGACAACGCACTGCGACTGTCATTGCCAGAGGAGGCCATCGTGGCACCGTCCGTCATGCGCCAGGACACACCGTGCGACGCCCGCATCCGGCAGTGCAAAAACAGAGGGGTGAGAAGAATGACCACAAGAGCAGGCAACACCCTCACGCATGGCGGGCATCGTGCAGCCGCGTCAGCCAGCACCCAGCGGAATGCAAAAAAAGGTGTCCACACGCACCCATCCGATGTCACCGTGATTCCACAGCAGTCACACACGCAGCGGCCTCTACATGTCAGCAAGAAACGCAAGCCAACGTACCTCCATCACTAAGGCGCTCCTGCAGGGCGCTGTGCAAATAATTATGTGACTGTGCACGTGTGCTGTTGGAGAAGCTGAAAAGAAGAAGAGCACAGGGAGGCAAATCAGCACAGCAATAGGTACAGCTGGATGGAAGCGATACATTTGGTACGTCCACGACCTCAACAATCACGCACGGTGGCGGCACGCAAAACAAAAGAAAAACACGGCGGCAGGGTGTGGCTGTGTGTGTGTGGCGCTGCGGGTGTCTGCCCGCCCTGGCAGCAATAAAACAAAACAAGAGGGAAAGAAATGTGTGCTCCGCCCCACAGGCCCTCGTCGCACGCCCACACGTCACGGCTCCCTCAGCGCGCCGTTCGTCGCGGCCCCTCCTCATGCGTGCAGCAGGCGAGGCGCACAGGGCCGTCGTCATGAGCGTGTCGGTGGGTGTGCGAGTGGAGCAGTTGGGCGGGAAACACACGGCACCCCTCACAGGAAGAGCGCAGCAAGAAACAATTAAAAAGAAGGAAGAGTAGAAAAGAAAAAAATGTCCATAGTGATTGCCCCAAAAGCAAAAAAGATGGGATGGGGGAGTGAAAAATTAAAAAAAAAGATTTTAAAAAAGGAAAAATTATAAATTACGAACAACAAAAGAAAAAGAAAATTATCTTAAGGAAAATATCATTTCTTGGAAGTAATTCCGTGCTGGGAGGGCGCAAGTGTCCCACGCGGCCGCCAGTCACTCCTCACAGAGCCGCAAACCCCCACAGTCCCAACAGCAGAAGAAGTAGAAGTGGCAGCAGTCCGCTCCCGCACACACTGCAGGCATCGGTGTTATTCCCCTGCGACAAATTCCCGAGACTGCTGCTGAGGGCCGCAGCCTTTACGTCCCCGTTCTGTGCATGGATCTCCTCCTTCTCCTGCCCATTCGTTCCTTCCGCCGTCTCCCCATCCGCACCTGAGCTCGCGCTCGCCCCAGGATTCACTGCGGTTCCATCGTGCCCCATGGCTTCAGCGTTAGGGGCATATGCATCTGCTGTGGCGGGAGTACCCACAAGAGTTTCTGATGATCCATCTCCCTGCACCGTACTTCGGTCTCCTGTCTCCACCGCTGCGTCACTGCCAGGCGAGGAAGCGCCACCCACATTTTTACTTCCATCGGAAGATTCTTCTTTCACCAACTGGGTTGCAGACCCCTCTCCTCCTGAGGAAGTCCTGGCATTGGACACCGTTGATGCGGATACACCGTCCGCACCGCTGCTCCCCAACAACTGTCTCTGTTCCTCCGGTCTTCCACCACCAGAAGGCTGAATCGCGTTTCCTTCAATAGGCCTGTCCACCTGAACTGGAATATTGGCTTTATTCGGATTGAAGGCGGCGATCTCAGTGTCATCCAACGGGCGGTTGTACAGCAGGACGTTCGTCACAGTCACAGAGACGCCTTCTTTGTTCTCTGCATTGACTCCATCCCCTCCAATGTAGAAGTGGGAGATCTCTTTCGACTCACCATTTCCCAATGCACATTCTTCATTCCCACACACTAGCTGACCATCGACGTACACGGAGCCCTGGGTGCCGTTCTTCAACAAAATTACCACGTGTTGAGGTGTCTCTGTCTCCCACGTGCTGCTGAGCTTCGTCGTCGTTTTGTCACCGCACAGCACATGCCACTTCTTTCCGCTGTTGTACGACAGTCCCAGCAGTACAGAATTCCCTGCACCCTTCATCTTCACACCCACCAACGGAATAGTACCCTCCTCCGGCACATTGTCGATGGACACCGTCGCCACAAGAGTGAAGTTGTAGTTCGCAAAGTGGTACAGCTGATTCTCCCCCTGACTGCCAACAGGCCACTCCGCCCCTGCGCCACGCCCAGTGAACGTCACGCCATTTTCCGCCTGCACCGCCCCTTCGCTCTTTACTGTGGCGTTCACGCCGAGGTACTCGTCCTTCCATGTGTTCTCAGAGAATTTGCCCGACAAAAATCCAACCAACCCAGCCGTGATCTTAACAGGGCCGCAGGCATTGTCAGTTGAGCGATCCTTCTCAGCAATTAATGAGGTGCACAGCTGAGAGACACTTTTGTCCACCTCCTTCCAGATCGTCAGCACACCCTTCACACGCTTCAGCTGCTCAGTCAGGAGCACAGAGACCATACCGGGTGATGGTTTCCCACCGTCCTTCATCTTCTCGTACAGTGCAATCAACTCATCCTCCTTCTTCTCATCAGTGTTTTCACCACTGTTGTACAACAGGGAACTGGCGGCAGCGTCATCATCATCGGATATCGGCCCAATATCAACAATGTGCGTATTGTCCGTCAGCCAAAGATGAAGTTTGTCCTTTTCGTTGCCGTCCTTCTCGGAATACACCGGCAGGGTAACGAGCATCACATTCCTCTTATCACCATCATTTCCAACAGTCGCTGTGATGAACCCGCTCCTAACTGCCTTCGCTTGTCCGCCATTTTTGTTGTTGCCCCACACGCGCGAGAGTGTCCCGAGTGCCTCCGTCCACGACTCCCCCTTGTCACCGGACTCGTACACCCTGCGGCGGCCACCATCACACGCAGTCAGCATGATGAGTTTATCGTCCTCCCACTCCACGACGGAGGGATCGCTGCAGCCACCGTCAGACATCCCCTTCGACAGCTTCCAATTCGTATTATCCTTCGAGTGTATGATCAGTGAGACAGTCTTCACATCCACTTCTGCGTCCCCCGCCGCCTTCTTCGTGCCTTCCACTGGAAATACAAGAGTCTCATCATGCATCTTAACACCCGATCCACCGCTTCCAATAAGCTTTGTCCAGGAATCGGGCTGTTTCTCAAACAGTTTTTGCAAGGAACTCTCAGTAACTTTCCAGTCAATTTTTTTGCTATTTGCATCCCCACTATTGACGCTCCCTTTCACCAGCAAAAGTCCCAATTGAGCCGCGTCAGACGCATCAACCTGTCCAGGAGTGGCAACTTTACTGCTGTACTTTCCAACAAGCATGTAAATATCATTCCCCTTCAAAACTATTGTTGGTCGGCTCACATCTACTTTCTTCTTTTGGCCTTCGGAAGCACCTTCCTCCAGTACTTGTGTCGTCTTTAAGGCATCACTAAACAGTTCCTCCGGTGTGTCAGCAGTTTTTTTCGTGAGAGGTTGAGATGCAACGCCAGTAAAGACTTTTTCATCCTTCTTGCACTGCGCCTCGGCAACGGCAAATACGTCACTCCCCACTTTTAGAAGGCTGGCAGCACCCAACGACTCCACAGTTTCACCTCCACCATCAGTGATGCCTTTCCATTTAAACTGGGGACCAGACGACGGCCCCGCAACTTCCGCAACCCCTCCACTGCCGCAGCACATCAACACGAAAAGGAGGAGCGGCACCGCGGAAGCAAACACACGCCGGGACATGTTGGGCCTCTGCGGCTCACTCTCTCCTCCTTCCCTCCTCCTTCCGCTGGATCCGGTCACGCGGCGACGGTTGTGCGTGCGGGGTGCCTTCACTGCAGCAACACGTGAGTGCATACAAATATGTGTGTGTGTGGGCGGTGTGTGTGCTGTTGTTGGTCCTTTCAGAGCCTTACAATTCCACAGTAGCGGTTAGCGCTTGTTATTAACTTCTTTCCTTTGTGTGTGAGTAAAAGAGAGAGAAGTTAAGGAAAAAGGAGTGAAACAGTGAACACCGTCACCCATCCACAGTGAGTGGCATCATCATCGTCATCCCTGCCGCAGTCACTCTCAAAAACAACTCACGCACACAGACACATGAAACGAGAAGGAAGAACAGTGCAGCGGGAACACACAGCGACGGTCATCACCAGCAGCAGCAGGAGCCACGCCCGGCACGTCGTTATTCGTCACGCGTCAGCACACACTGAACAACGCCCTCAAAAAAAGAAAAACCAGCAGGATAAAAAACCACAGCCGCCCTTCACAGCAGACACGCGCTGCCGCCAGTCGTTTTACTCTTGTCTCTTCCAACGCACCCGCACATCGCCCCGCACAGCCGGAGAATCCTCCGTCGGTGTACGAACAGCGGGAGGAACACGTCAGACGGTGCAGTTGCTGGGCTGAAGCCTATCCGCAATAATCCCAGACACCAAAACGCCACGCCGCCCATGGGCAGCAAGCCTAGGAAATCACGCTCGCAGCACGGCAACAAAACAATTCGCGGTCATCCCTCCTCGCAAGGGCAGCCGCAGCAACAACCGTGTACGTGCGTGCGTCCTCTGCGTTCACGCCGCCCCACAGCGTGCGCAACATAGCGTGTGCATCTGCTAGTGCGTTTGGCAGCGTGTATACTTGCAGAGCAAATGTGCGGCACAAGAGAGTCCCAAGAAAGCAAAGATAGGGAGAGGCGGATAGCACACACGCAGATTACTCATATCATCACACACGCAGCCCGCGGAATGGGTGCTCTCAACAACAAAACAATGAAAAACAATGAAAAGCCGAAGCGTGGGACGACCAGCGCACACTCTCTCATTGCTCCCGTAAAGCAAAACACACACACACAGGGAGAGAGAGAGAGAGAGATCGCCCACTCAAGGCAATAAAAACAAAACAGAAACAGTTACGGTGCTCCGCCCATGCAGCCAGGCAGGACGGCAGCGGTGCGTGTCGTGCAAAAGAGAGCACCAACGGGCATGCATGGGTTTGCATGCATATATACAATGGGCACATTATGTGTGTGCTTCGTGGGATGAGGTGAGGGCGAGAGTCCATGCAAGGGGACACACACACACAGAGAGTGAGTGAAAGACGAGTGTGTGTGCGGGCGGTGCATGGCTCTCTCACTCACTCTCACGCGGCCACCACCGCAGCAGCAGCCGCACACGCAACAAGAAGAAGAAGCAAAAGAGGGGAGGTGGTGTGGGAGACAGCGGTGCTGCCGTCACTGTTTTCAGGTGTCGTCGTATTAATTTTGGTAGGGATTCGGGCTGAGGCCATGTTTTCTTTGTCTGCTGCTGCTTCTTCTTGAGCGGCTTTTTTGGCTTCTTCTTCGTCGGGTTCTTCTTTGGTATTATTTGCATTTTCCGCCTCCTTCTGCTCGTTTCGTTTTTTTGTCTTTGCCTCGTCGTCCGTGGCTTCTTTTTGTAGTTTCTTTGTCGCATTTCCTCCGTTCTTCCCCGCTGCTTCTTCGTCAACATCTCCGTGTGACTCTTCCTTTGCAGCCTCGCTTACGTTTTCTTCTTCCTTTTCTCCCTTGGAATCTTTTCCCGCTGCGGCTGCTTCTGCTGAACTATCTTCGACGGCTGTTTGCACTTCCTTTGCAGCCACCTGCTCCGCCGTTCCGTTTTGCTTCTCTGTTTCTTTTCCGGCTGCACCTCCTCCGGGAGTTAATTTCGCTGGTGCCCTTTCCGCCTCTCGTAATCCTGCTGCTTGTGGCAGCACCACTGGACCGGCACCCGCTTTTTCTCCTCCAGCGCCGTCCTGGCCCAACACGGGATTTTGAGGATTACTGACGTCAACGGGCAAAGCAGGCCGAGAAGCTGCGCTTCCTTGAGGAGGTCTACGGCCGGCAGCGTTGTTTTCGTCCCCTTCTCGTTCGTTTGTCGTGCTTCCTGCTTTTTCCTCCTTCACTCTTTCCTTCTCTTCTTCGTGTTCTGTATGTGAAGTTTCGCTGCCTCCATTTCCCACTGCAGCGTCAACAGCCTCGTCCTCACCATCCCTGTCTTCTTGGCTTTCATCTTGACTCACGTCCCCTTCCTCTTCTTCACCATCTAAATTCTCTCCAGTTCCGTTTATCGTCGGCACAGAAGCCTCTGAAATTTTTCCTGAGTCCTGTCCATCTGGTACTTCTCCCGGGATTGGCTTCACCGATGGTTTCGGTGTTCGTCCGTCCAACGAACCAGTTTCAGTCTCTGTCTGTACTTCGGAGGAGGATCCGCGGGTGCTGTCATCATCGGTGGTATCATCACCAGCAACCACCGCAGAACGCTGACGTCTCCAGACACGACGGCCATCCCCAAACGCACGCACACCGTCCATCCCCCGACGCACGCAATCATCAACGGCGAAAACATCCTTCCTGCCTTCTGTCCTCCTGCCGAACGCCTCCGCGCATTCCCTCCGCAGCTGAGCGTGCCACCGCAAAACAAAATACTCATCCGCACCGCCATCACCTCCGCCAGCAACATCGGCCGCCGGCACAGCCACCACGCTAACACCGCGCCACAGCACGCAGAGGGCACACACCAGCAGCACACGGCCAGTCATCATCATCGCCATCATCACTCCCGTCACTTGCGTGCAGCCTTCAGCACAAACCAACTCCCCGTCAACGCAGAGTGAAAGAAAAAAAAAGAATAGACAAGTCACACAACCACGCACCGTCCTATCCAGCGACGAGAGTCACGCACCACAACAATTAGGTGGACGCCGCTCAACAACAATCAAAACAAAAGAGGAGCGCTCCCCGCTCTTGCCCCGTTCCTCACGCTCCCAAGGTCACCATTACTGTTATTCCCTCTCCTCAGGCCCTCACAGGCGCGCCACGCTCGCCTCAACACGCGCCCCTCCACCACAGGCAGTCCGTCATGCGCCCCCGCTGCGCCGCAACGTACGCCACCTCCTCTCAGTCAAACAGCTCCGTGTCCTCCACAATCGCCGGCATGCCCCGGCCGCGCAACACACACAGCGCCACAATGTCGTGCCGCCTATCCTCCACAATCACGAGCGCAACACCCAACGCGTACTGGCGCACGTGCTCCATGCGCTGCAACCAAATGCCGATCAGGTTGGCCGTCATGCACTGCATCTTGTTGTCCTTCTGCTTGTGGCACCAAAAAGACGTGTGGCCGGCGGCACCGCAGTGCTGGAAGAAATGCGGAGCAGCAACCGTCCGAGTGTCCGTCTTACTGTACTCGCGGTTTAACGCTTCCAGCAAGAACGGGATCAGTGGCAGCTCATCCAGCGGGTTCGCCCTCTTATTCCTCCTTCGGCACCCCGTCCTCCTCCAGAGCAGCAGCTGCCACCGCCGTAGACCACGCTCCTGTTGCAATCACTCCCACAGAGAAACAGGGAAGAGTGTGTGGATGTGTGCCGACAACGCACAGCGACTGTCATTGCCAGAGGAGGCCATCGTGGCACCGTCCGTCATGCGCCAGGACACACCGTGCGACGCCCGCATCCGGCAGTGCAAAAACAGAGGGGTGAGAAGAATGGCCACAAGAGCAGGCAACACCCTCACGCATGGCGGGCATCGTGCAGCCGCGTCAGCCGGCACCCAGCGGAATGCAAATGAGGCGTCCACACGCACCCATCCGATGTCACCGTGATTCCACCGCAGTCACACACGCAGCGGCCTCTACATGTCAGCAAGAAACGCAAGCCAACGTACTTCCATCACCAAGGCACTCCTGCAGGGCGCTGTGCAAATAATTATGTGACTGTGCACGTGTGCTGTGGGAAGAGCTAAAAAGAAGAAGAGCAGAGGGAGGCAAATCAACACAGCAATAGGAACAGCTGGATGGAAGCGATACATTTGGTACGTCCACGACCTCAACAATCACGCACGGTGGCGGCACGCAAAACAAAAGAAAAACACGGCGGCAGGGCGTGGCTGTGTGTGTGGCGCTGCGGGTGTCTGCCCGCCCTGGCAGCCAAAAACAAAACAAGAGGGAAAGAAATGTGTGCTCCGCCCCACAGGCCCTCGTCGCACGCCCACACGTCACGGCCCCTCCTCATGCGTGCAGCAGGCGAGGCGCACAGGGCCGTCGTCATGAGCGTGTCGGTGGGTGTGCGAGTGGAGCAGTTGGGCGGGAAACACACGGCACCCCTCACAGGAAGAGTGCAGCAAGAAACAATTGAAAAGAGGGAAGAGTAGAAAAGAAAAAAATGTCCATAGTGATTGCCCCAAAAGCAAAAAAGATGGGATGGGGGAGTGAAAAATGATTTAAAAAAACAAAAAAGATTTTTAAAAAAAGGAAAAATTATAAATTACGAACAGCAAAAGAAAAAGAAAATTATCTTAAGGAAAATATCATTTCTTGGAAGTAATTCCGTGCAGGGAGGGCGCGATTCTCCCACGCGGCCGCCAGTCACTCCTCACAGAGCCGCAAACCCCCACAGTCCCAACAGCAGAAGAAGCAGAAGTGGCAGCAGTCCGCTCCCGCACACACTGCAGGCATCGGTGTTATTCCCCTGCGACAAATTCCCGAGACTGCTGCTGAGGGCCGCAGCCTTTACTTCCCCGTTCTTTGCATGGATCTCCTCCTTCTCCTGCCCATTCGTTCCTTCCGCCGTCTCCCCATCCGCACCTGAGCTCGCGCTCGCCCCAGGATTCACTGCGGTTCCATCGTGCCCCATGGCTTCAGCGTTAGGGGCATATGCATCTGCTGTGGCGGGAGTACCCACAAGAGTTGGTGATGATCCATCTCCCTGCACCGTACTTCGGTCTCCTGTCTCCACCGCTGCATCACTGCCAGGCGAGGAAGCGCCACCCACATTTTTACTTCCATCGGAAGATTCTTCTGACACCAGCTGGGTTGCAGACCCCTCTCCTCCTGAGGAAGTCTTGGCATTGGACACTGTTGGTGCGGATACACCGTCCGCACGACTTCTCTCCAACAACTGTCTCTGTTCCTCCGGTCGTCCACCACCAGGAGAAGGCTGAATCACGTCTCCTTCAATAGACCTGTCCATCTGAACTGGAATATTGGCTTTATTCGGGTTGAAGGCGGCGATCTCAGTGTCATCCCACGGGCGGTTGTACAGCAGGACGTTCGTCACAGTCACAGACACGCCCTCTTTGTTCTCTGCGCTGCCTCCATCCCCTCCAATGTAGAAGTGGGAGATCTCTTTCGACTCACCATTTCCCAATGCACATTCTCCATTCCCCACTCGCTGAGCATCAACGTACACGGAGCCCTGGGTGCCGTTCTTCAACAAAATTACCACGTGTTGAGGTGTCCCTGTCTCCCACGTGCTGCTGAGCTTCGTCGTCGTTTTGTCACCGCACAGTACATGCCACTTCTTTCCGCTGTCGTACGACAACTCAATAAGTTTGGATTTTCCTTCCTTGCCCGCACGCACACCCATCAAAGGGACGCTGCCACTTTTCGGCATATTGTCGATGGACACCGTCGCCACAAGAGTGAAGTTGTAGTTCGCAAAGTGGTACAGCTGATTCTCCCCCTGCTTGCCAACAGGCCACTCCGCCCACACTCCACGCCCAGTGAACGTCACACCTTTTTCTACCTGCACCGCACCTTCTTTCGTTAGTGTGGCGTTCACGCCGAGGTACTCGTCCCTCCATGTGTTCTCAGAGAATTTGCCGGACAAAAAGCCAACCAACCCAGCCATGATCTTTACAGCGCCGCAGGCATTGTCAGTTGAGCGATCCTTCTGAGCAATTAATGAGGTGCACAGCTGAGAGACACTTTTGTCCACCTCCTTCCAGGTCGTCAGCACACCCTTCACACGCTGCAGCTGCTCAGCCAGAAGCACAGAGACCATACCGGATGATGGTTTCACATCCTTCTTCTTCTTCTCGTACAGTGCAATCAACTCATCCTCCTTCTCATCAGTGTTTTCACCACTGTTGTACAACAGGGAACTGGCGGCAGCATCATCATCGGATACCGGCCCAATATCAACAATGTGCGTATTGTCCGTCAGCCAAAGATGAAGTTTGCCCTTTTCGTTGCCGTCCTTCTCGGAATACACCGGCAGGGTAACGAGCATCACATTCCTCTTATCACCATCATTTCCAACAGTCGCTGTGATGAACCCGCTCCTAACGGCCTTCGCTTCTTCGCCCTTTTTGTTGCTCCACACGCGCGAGAGTGTCCCGAGTGCCTCCGTCCACGACTCCCCCTTGTCACCGGACTCGTACACCCTGCGGCGGCCACCATCACATGCAGCCATCATGATGAGTTTATCGTCCTCCCACTCCACGACGGAGGGATCACTGCAGCCACCGTCAGAAATCCCCTTCGGCAGCTTCCAATCCGTATTATCCTTCGAGTGTATGATCAGTGAGACAGTCTTCACATCCACTTCTGCGTCCCCCGCCGCCTTCTTCGTGCCTTCCACAGGAAATACAAGAGTCTCATCCTTCATCTTAACACCCGATCCACCGCTTCCAATCAGCCTTGTCCAGGAATCGAGCTGTTTCTCAAACAGTCCTTGCGGAGGACTTTCAGGATCTTTCCAGTCAATTTTTTTGTTATTTGCATCCCCACTATTGACGCTCCCTTTCACCAGCAAAAGTCCCAATTGAGCCGCGTCAGACGCACCAACCTGTCCAGGAGTGGCAACTTTATTGTAGGCTCCAGCAAGCATGTAAATATCACTTCCCTTCACAGCAGTTGTTGGTCGGCTCACATCTACTTTCTTCTTTTGGTCTTTGGAAGCACCTTCCTCCAGTACTTGTGTCTCATCTTTGGATTTTTTCAGTACTTCCTCCGGTGTCTTAGCAGTTTGTGTCGTGAGAGGTTGAGATGCAACGCCAGTAAAACTGACACCACCGTTCTTGCACTGCGCCTCGGCAACGGCAAATACGTCATTCCCCACTTTTAGAAGGCTGGGAGCACCCAACGACTCCACAGTTTCACCCTCACTATCAGTGATGCCCCTCCATTTAAACTTTGGTTCATCTGACTGCCCCGCAACTCCCGCAGCCCCTCCACTGCCGCAGCACATCATCACGAAAAGGAGGAGCAGCAATGCGGAAGTAAACACACGCCGGGACATGTTGGGCCTCGGCGGCTCACTCTCTCTTCCTTCCCTCCTCCTTCCGCTGGATCCGGTCACGCGGCGACGGTTGTGTGTGCGGGGTGCCTTCACTGCAGCAACACGTGAGTGCATACAAATATGTGTGTGTGGGCGGTGTGTGTGCTGTTGTTGGTCCTTTCAGTGCCCTCGAATTTCACAGTAGCGATTAGCGCTTGTTATTAACTTCTTTCCTTTGTGTGTGAGTAAAAGAGAGAAGTTAAGGAAAAAGGAGTAAAACAGCGAACACCGTCACCCATCCACAGTGAGTGGCATCATCATCATCATCCCCGCCGCAGTCACTCTCAACAACAACTCACGCACACAGACAAATGAAACGAGAAGGAAGAACAGTGCAGCGGGAACATCAAAAACCATCATCACCAGCAGCAGCAGGAGCCACGCCTGGCACGTCGCTATTCGTCACGCGTCAGCACACACTGAACAACGCCCTCACAAAAAGAAAAACCAGCAGGATAAAAAAAAAACAGCCGCCCTTCACAGCAGACACGCGCTGCCGCCAGTCGTTTTACTCTTGTCTCTTCCAACGCACCCACACATCGCACATCGCCCCGCACAGCCGGAGAATCCTCCGTCGGCGTACGAACAGCGGGAGGAACACGTCGGACGGTGCAGCTGCTGGGCTGAAGCCTATCCGCAATAATCCCAGACACCAAAACGCCACGCCGCCCATGGGCAGCAAGCCTAGGAAATCACGCTCGCAGCACGGCAACAAAACAATTCGCGGTCATCCCTCCTCGCAAGGGCAGCCGCAGCAACAATCGTGTACGTGCGTGCGTCCTCTGCGTTCACGCCGCCCCACAGCGTGCGCGACATAGCGTGTGCATCTGCTCGTGCGTTTGTCAGCGTGTATACTTGCAGAGCAGCTGTGCGGCACAAGAGAGTCCAACAAAGCAAAGATAGGGAGAAGCGGATAGCACACACGCAGATTACTCATATCATCACACACAAACACACACACGCAGCCCGCGGAATGGGTGCTCTCAACAACAAAACAATGAAAAACAAAACAAAAGGCCGAAGCGTGGGGCGACCAGCGCACACTCTCTCATTGCTCCCGTAAAGCAAAACACAAACACACACACACACAGGGAGAGAGAGAGAGAGAGGTCGCCCACTCAATGCAATGGAAACAAAACAGAAACAGTTGCGGTGCTCCGCCCATGCAGCCAGGCAGGACGGCAGCGGTGCGTGTGGTGCAAAAGAGAGCACCAACGGGCCTGCATGGGTGTGCATGCATATATACAATGGGCACATTATGTGTGTGCTTCGTGGGATGAGGTGAGGGCGAGAGTCCATGCAAGGGGACACACACAGAGAGTGAGTGAAAGACGAGTGTGTGTGCGGGCGGTGCACGGCTCTCTCTCACTCACTCTCACGCGGCCACCACCGCAGCAGCAGCCGCACACGCAACAACAAGAAGAAGAAGCACAAGAGGGGAGGTGGTGTGGGAGACCGCGGTGCTGCCGTCACTTTCTGCTGTGATCTCTGTATTGATTGTTTTATTGACGGCGTTCTCTGGTACTGTTGTGTACCTCTCATTATTATCTGCCTCAGTGTCCTTGCCTCCTGAGGCGGCTTCAAATTCTGCGGTCTTATCGTTGTGTGCCACGTCATCATTGACGTCGTCGTTATTAGCCCGTTCAACGTCACTCGCATCACCAGAGGCTTGAGTGCTTCTTGTGCCAGCGGTAGTCCTTTCAGCAATAGGAGCTGCAGGGCTGCTGTCGTCGCCGTCGTCATACGTCGTGGCAATTATACCTGCGTTGGGTATTTCCTCTGATTGCGATTCGGTGTTGCTGGCTGGCAGAGCAGCGGAGCCAATATCTCCCTGGGATCATGTTGTGTCACTGAGGCGGCACGTGGTTTGGGATTGTTAGCACCACTGTTCTCCACCGTGCTTCCGGCAACGCCGCTGCTGTCTGTGGAGGTAGATAATGGTGTTGTTTTCTCTCGAATCAAATGCGATACGCTCTCCGGTGACTGCAAGGAGGATGCTCCTTCCTCGTGCTTTGTTGAACCTTTCGTTTGTAGCATCTTCGTTTCGTGTGGGTGACCTCCGTCTTGTGGCTTTGAATGTTTTTCCGCTGTAATTTGTGGATTTGTTTTTTCTGACTGTAATGTGTTTGTTCCTGGTGGTGGTTGTCGTGGTGTTGGTGGTAGTGGTTCTGCTGGAGGAGGTGGTGGTGGTGGCAGTTGGAGATTTCTCGTGCCTTCCTCATCCTCCGGTTGGCCGACGGTTGGCTCTTGACTCCCAGTTTGTTTGGGACGATCGACATCTGAACTGACATTCTGTTCTCCTGTTATTTGTGAATCCTCGCTTCCTTCCAACGTATTCGTCACTTCCAGTGAACCTGCATGTTCCCGTCTTTCTTCTGGATTTTGTCCCGCCTGTGACATCTGGTCTGAAGAAGATAATCCCTTCAATGTGTCACCGCTGCCTTCGCCACTTTTGTCATCAACCTCACCATCAACAGCAGCAGCCACGGCAAACCGTTGACGCCTCCAACGGCTACGGCCATCCACAAAGGCACGCACACCGTCCATCCCCCGACGCACGCAATCATCAACGGTGAAAACATCCTTCCTGCCTTCTGTCCTCCTGCCGAACGCCTCCGCGCATTCCCTCCGCAGCTGAGCGTGCCACCGCAAAACAAAATACTCATCCGCACCGCCATCACCTCCGCCAGCAACATCGGCCGCCGGCACAGCCACCACACTAACACCGCGCCACAGCACGCAGAGGGCACACACCAGCAGCACACGGCCAGTCATCATCATCGCCATCATCACTCCCGTCACTTGCGTGCAGCCTTCAGCACAAACCAACTCCCCGTCAACGCAGAGTGAAAGAAAAAAAAAGAATAGACAAGTCACACAACCACGCACCGTCCTATCCAGCGACGAGAGTCACGCACCACAACAACAACAATTGGGTGGGCGCCGCTCAACAACAATCAAAACAAAAGAGGAGCGCTCCCCGCTCTTGCCCCGTTCCTCACGCTCCCAAGGTCACCATTACTGTTATTCCCTCTCCTCAGGCCCTCACAGGCGCGCCACGCTCGCCTCAACACGCGCCCCTCCACCACAGGCAGTCCGTCATGCGCCCCCGCTGCGCCGCAACGTACGCCACCTCCTCTCAGTCAAACAGCTCCGTGTCCTCCACAATCGCCGGCATGCCCCGGCCGCGCAACACACACAGCGCCACAATGTCGTGCCGCCTATCCTCCACAATCACGAGCGCAACACCCAACGCGTACTGGCGCACGTGCCCCATGCGCTGCAACCAAATGCCGATCAGGTTGGCCGTCATGCACTGCAGCTTGGTGTCCTTCTGCTTGTGGCACCAAAAAGACGTGTGGCCGGCGACACCGCAGTGCTGGAAGAAATGCGGAGCAGCAACCGTCCGAGTGTCCGTCTTACTGTACTCGCGGTTTAACGCTTCCAGCAAGAACGGGATCAGTGGCAGCTCATCCAGCGGGTTCGCCCTCTTATTCCTCCTTCGGCACCCCGTCCTCCTCCAGAGCAGCAGCTGCCACCGCCGTAGACCACGCTCCTGTTGCAATCACTCCCACAGAGAAACAGGGAAGAGTGTGTGGATGTGTGCCGACAACGCACAGCAACTGTCATTGCCAGAGGAGGCCATCGTGGCAACGTCCGTCATGCGCCAGGACACACCGTGCGACGCCCGCATCCGGCAGTGCAAAAACAGAGGGGTGAGAAGAAGGACCACAAGAGCAGGCAACACCTTCACGCATGGCGGGCATCGTGCAGCCACGTCAGCCAGCACCCAGCGGAATGCAAATGAGGCGTCCACACGCACCCATCCGATGTCACCGTGATTCCAAAAACAGTCACACACGCAGCGGCCTCTACATGTCAGCAAGAAACGCAAGCCAACGTATCTCCATCACCAAAGCACTCCTGCAGGGCGCTGTGTAAATAATTATGTGACTGTGCACGTGTGCTGTGGGAAGAGCTGAAAAGAAGAAGAGCAGAGGGAGGCAAATCAGCACAGCAATAGGAACAGCTGGATGGAAGCGATACATTTGGTACGTCCACGACCTCAACAATCACGCACGGTGGCGGCACGCAAAACAAAAGAAAAACACGGCGGCAGGGTGTGGCTGTGTGTGTGTGGCGCTGCGGGTGTCTGCCCGCCCTGGCAGCAAAAAAACAAAACAAGAGGGAAAGAAATGTGTGCTCCGCCCCACAGGCCCTCGTCGCACGCCCACACGTCACGGCCCCTCCTCATGCGTGCAGCAGGCGAGGCGCACAGGGCCGTCGTCATGAGCGTGTCGGTGGGTGTGCGAGTGGAGCAGTTGGGCGGGAATCACACGGCACCCCTCGCAGGAAGAGTGCAGCAAAAAACAATTAAAAGAGGGAAGAGTAGAAAAGAAAAAAATGTCCATAGTGATTGCCCCAAAAGCAAAAAAGATGGGATGGGGGAGTGAAAAATAAAAACAAAAAACAAAAAACAAAGATTTTTAAAAAAAGAAAAAATTATAAATTACGAACAGCAAAAGAAAAAGAAAATTATCTTAAAGAAAATATCATTTCTTGGAAGTAATTCCGTGCAGGGAGGGCGCGATTCTCCCACGCGGCAGCCAGTCACTCCTCACAGAGCCGCAAACCCCCACAGTCCCAACAGCAGAAGAAGCAGAAGTGGCAGCAGTCCGCTCCCGCACACACTGCAGGCATCGGTGTTATTCCCCTGCGACAAATTCCCGAGACTGCTGCTGAGGGCCGCAGCCTTTACGTCCCCGTTCTGTGCATGGATCTCCTCCTTCTCCTGCCCATCCGTTCCTTCCGCCGTCTCCCCATCCGCACCTGAGCTCGCGCTCGCCCCAGGATTCACTGCGGTTCCATCGTGCCCCATGGCTTCAGCGTTAGGGGCATATGCATCTGCTGTGGCGGGAGTACCCACAAGAGTTTCTGATGATCCATCTCCCTGCACCGTACTTCGGTCTCCTGTCTCCACCGCTGCCTCACTGCCAGGCGAGGAAGCGCCACCCACATTTTTACTTCCATCGGAAGATTCTTCTGACACCAACTGGGTTGCAGACCCCTCTCCTGAGGAAGTCCTGGCACTGGACACCGTTGATGCGGATACACCGTCCGCACGACTGCTCCCCAACGACTGTCTCTGTTCCTCCTTTCCTTGACCACCAGAAGTCACAATCGCGGTTCCCTGAGAAAGCGCATTCACCGGAGATGGAATATTGGCTTTATTCGGATTGAAGGCGGCGATCTCAGTGTCATCCAACGGGCGGTTGTACAGCAGGACGTTCGTCACAGTCACGGACACTTCTTCTTTGTTCTCTGCATTGACTCCATCCCCTCCAATGTAGAAGTGGGAGATCTCTTTCGACTCACCATTTCCCAATACACATTCTTCATTCCCACCCACTCGCTGACCATCGACGTACACGGAGCCCTGGGTGCCGTTCTGTAGCACAATGGCCACCTGGTACGTCTTATCTGTCCCCAAAGTGCTGCTGAGCTCCTCAGTTTTTCCGTCACCGCACAGTACATGCCACTTCTTTCCGCTGCCGTACGACAACTCCATAAGTTTTTTTTCTCCTTTACTGCCCGCACGCACACCCATCAATGGAATAGTACCCTCCTCCGGCATTTTGTGGATGGACACCGTCGCCACAAGAGTGAAGTTGTAGTTCGCAAAGTGGTACAGCTGATTCTCCCCCTGACTGCCAACAGGCCACTCCGCCCACACTCCACGCCCAGTGAACTTCACGCCATTTTCCGTGCTGGTCACTGTTGACGCTGCTGACCCAGCTTTATTATTTACCGTGGCGTTCACGCCGAGGTACTCGTCCCACCATATGTTCTCAGAGAAGTTGCCGGACAAAAAGCCAACCAGCCCAGCCGTGATCTTTACAGCGCTGCAGACATCGTCAGTTGAGAGATCCTTCTCAGCAATTAATGAGGTGCACAGCTGGGAGACACGTCCGTCCACCTCCTTCCAGGTCGTCAGCACACCCTTCACACGCTGCAGCTGCTCAGCCAAAAGCACAGAGACCATACCGGGTGATGGTTTCCCATCCTTCTTCTTCTCGTACAGTGCAATCAACTCATCCTCCTTCTTCTCATCAGTGTTTTCACCACTGTTGTACAACAGGGAACTGGCGGCAGCGTCATCATCACCGGATACCGGCCCAATATCAACAATGTGCGTATTGTCCGTCAGCCAAAGATGAAGTTTGCCCTTTTCTTTACCTCCTTTCTCAGCATACACCGGCAGGGTAACGAGCATCACATTCCTCTTATCACCATCATTTCCAAAAGTCGCTGTGATGAACCCGCTTCTAACAGCCTTCTCTTTTCCGCCCTTTTTGTTGTTTCCCCACACACGCGAGAGTGTCCCGAGTGCCTCCGTCCACGACTCCCCCTTGTCACCGGACTCGTACACCCTGCGGCGGCCACCATCACACGCAGTCATCATGATAAGTTTATCGTCCTCCCACTCCACGACGGAGGGATCGCTGCAGCCACCGTCAGACATCCCCTTCGGCAGCTTCCAATTCGTATTATCCGAAGAGTGTATGATCAGTGAGACAGTCTTCACATCCACTTCTGCGTCCTCCGCCGCCTTCTTCGTGCCTTCCACAGGAAATACAAGAGTCTCATCCTTCATCTTAACACCCGATCCACCGCTTCCAATCAGCTTTGTCCAGGAATCGGGCTGTGTGCCAAACAGTCCTTGCGGAGGACTTTCAGTAACTTCCCAGTCAATTTTTTTGTTATTTGCACCCCCACTATTGACGCTCCCTTTCACCAGCAAAAGTTCACAGCCACCTGCACCACTGTTCTGACAGTCTTTACTGCTGTACTTTCCAGCAAGCATGTAAATATCATTCCCCTTCAAAACTGTTGTTGGTCGGCTCACATCTACACCTTTCTTTTGGCCTTTGGAAGCACCTTCCTCCAGTACTTGTGTCGTCTTTAAGGCATCACTAAACAATCCCTCCGGTGTGTTTGCAGTTTGTGTCGTGAGAGGTTGAGATGCAACGCCATTAAAGACTTTTTCAGCCTTCTTGCACTGCGCCTCGGCAACGGCAAATACGTCACTCCCCACTTTTAGAAGGCTGGGAGCACCAAACGAGTCCACAGTTTCACCCTCACCCTCATTGATGTCCCTCCATTCAAACTTTGATTCAGATGACTGCCCCGCAACTCCCGCAACCCCTCCACTGCCGCAGCACATCAACACGAAAAGGAGGAGCAGCATCGCAGAGTAGAAGAGATGCCGGGACATGTTGGGCCTCTGCGGCTCACTCTCTCTTCCTTCCCTCCTCCTTCCGCTGGATCCGGTCGCGCGGCGACGGTTGTGTGTGCGGGGTGCCTTCACTGCAGCAACACGTGAGAGCATACAAATATGTGTGTGTGGGCGGTGTGTGTGCTGTTAGTCCTTTCAGTGCCCTCCAATTCCACAGTAGCGGTTAGTGCTTGTTATTAACTTCTTTCCTTCGTGTGTGAGTAAAAGAGAGAAGTTAAGGAAAAAGGAGTAAAACAGCGAACACCGTCACCCATCCACAGTGAGTGGCATCATCATCATCATCCCTGCCGCAGTCACTCTCAACAACAACTCACGCACGCAGACACATGAAACGAGAAGGAAGAACAATGCAGCGGGAACATCAAAAACCATCATCACCAGCAGCAGCAGGAGCCACGCCTGGCACGTCGTTATTCGTCACGCGTCAGCACACACTGAACAACGCCTTCACAAAAAGAAAAACCAGCAGGATAAAAAAACACAGCCGCCCTTCACAGCAGACACGCGCTGCCGCCAGTCGTTTTACTCTTGTCTCTTCCAACGCGCCCGCACATCGCCCCGCACAGCCGGAGAATCCTCCGTCGGTGTACGAACAGCGGGAGGAACACGTCAGACGGTGCAGTTGCTGGGCTGAAGCCTATCCGCAATAATCCCAGACACCAAAACGCCACGCCGCCCATGGGCAGCAAGCCAAGGAAATCACGCTCGCAGCACGGCAAAAAAACAATTCGCGATCATCCGTCATCCCTCCTCGCAAGGGCAGCCGCAGCAACAATCGTGTACGTGCGTGCGTCCTCTGCGTTCACGCCGCCCCACAGCGTGCGCGACATAGCGTGTGCATCTGCTAGTGCGTTTTTCAGCGTGTATACTTGCAGAGCAGCTGTGCGCCACAAGAGAGTCCAAAGAAAGCAAAGATAGGGAGAGGTGGATAGCACACACGCAGATTACTCATATCATCACGCACACACGCAGCCCGCGGAATGGGTGGGCTCAACAACAAAACAATGAAAAACAATGAAAAGCCGAAGCGTGGGACGACCAGCGCACACACTCTCATTGCTCCCGTAAAGCAAAACACAAACACACACACACACAGGGAGAGAGAGAGAGAGAGAGGTCGCCCACTCAATGCAATGGAAACAAAACAGAAACAGTTGCGGTGCTCCGCCCATGCAGCCAGGCAGGAAGGCAGCGGTGCGTGTCGTGCAAAAGAGAGCACCAACGGGCCTGCATGGGTGTGCATGCATATATACAATGGGCACATTATGTGTGTGCTTCGTGGGATGAGGTGAGGGCGAGAGTCCATGCAAGGGGACACACACAGAGAGTGGGTGAGAAGGACGAGTGTGTGTGCGGGCGGTGCACGGCTCTCTCTCACTCACTCTCACGCGGCCACCACCGCAGCAGCAGCCGCACACGCAACAACAAGAAGAAGAAGCACAAGAGGGGAGGTGGTGTGGGAGACAGCGGTGCTGCCGTCAATGTCGGCTGTGATCTCTGTATTGATTGTTTTATTGACGGCGTTCTCCGGTACTGTTGTGTACCTCTCATTATTATCTGCCTCAGTGTCCTTGCCTCCTGAGGCGGCTTCAAATTCTGCGGTCTTATCGTTGTGTGCCACGTCATCATTGACGTCGTCGTTATTAGCCCGTTCAACGTCACTCGCATCACCAGAGGCTTGAGTGCTTCTTGTGCCAGCGGTAGTCCTTTCAGCAATAGGAGCTGCAGGGCTGCTGTCGTCGCCGTCGTCATACGTCGTGGCAATTATACCTGCGTTGGGTATTTCCTCTGATTGCGATTCGGTGTTGCTGGCTGGCAGAGCAGCGGAGCCAATATCTCCCTTGGGATCATGTTGTGTCACTGAGGCGGCAGGAGGTTTGGGATTGTTAGCACCACTGTTCTCCACCGTGCTTCCGGCAACGCCGCTGCTGTCTGTGGAGGTAGATAATGGTGTTGTTTTCTCTCGAATCAAATGCGATACGCTCTCCGGTGACTGCAAGGAGGATGCTCCTTCCTCGTGCTTTGTTGAACCTTTCGTTTGTAGCATCTTCGTTTCGTGTGGGTGACCTCCGTCTTGTGGCTTTGAATGTTTTTCCGCTGTAATTTGTGGATTTGTTTTTTCTGACTGTAATGTGTTTGTTCCTGGTGGTGGTTGTCGTGGTATTGGTGGTAGTGGTTCTGCTGGAGGAGGTGGTGGTGGTGGCAGTTGGAGATTTCTCGTGTCTTCCTCATCCTCCGGTTGGCCGACTGTTGGCTCTTGACTCCCAGTTTGTTTGGGACGATCGCCATCTGAACTGACATTCTGTTCGCCTGTTATTTGTGAATCCTCGCTTCCTTCCAACGTATTCGTCACTTCCAGTGAACCTGCATGTTCCCGTCTTTCTTCTGGATTTTGTCCCGCCTGTGACATCTGGTCTGAAGAAGATAATCCCTTCAATGTGCCATCGCTGCCTTCGCCACTTTTGTCATCAACCTCACCATCAACAGCAGCAGCCACGGCAAACCGTTGACGCCTCCAACGGCTACGGCCATCCCCAAAGGCACGCACACCGTCCATCCCCCGACGCACGCAATCATCAACGGTGAAAACATCCTTCCTGCCTTCTGTCCTCCTGCCGAACGCCTTCGCGCACTCCCTCCGCAGCTGAGCGTGCCACCGCAAAACAAAATACTCATCCGCACCGCCATCACCTCCGCCAGCAACATCGACCGCCACCACACTAACACCGCACCACAGCACGCAGAGGGCACACACCAGCAGCACACGGCCAGTCATCATCATCGCCATCATCACTCCTGTCACTTGCGTGCAGCCTAAAGCACAGACTAACAACCCTTCAACGCAGAATGAAAGCAAAAAGGAGACAATTCACACAATAACGCGCAAAGTAAACAACGGCAGCAGCCCTGCGGCAGCACGCACACCGACCTGCAAATCAGAAGCAAAAAAGCAATACCAAAACAATTAAAAAAGGAGTTAAGTGTCCAACAGGAGTCTCCCTCCCTCCGTCCAGAAAAAAATACACCTCAGCAACAATTTCATTTCATACGCCATGCAGCACGGCATGTCTGTGTTTACGTATACATGCGTACAATGCCCTCACAAGAAAAAAAGTCTTACTGTTCCAACAGCCCACACAACAACCCTCACATTTTATGCGGCATCCGGCCTGTCTCTCCACTCCTCCTTTTGTGAAGTCCGTGAAACGCACAGCCGCAGGGCCGTCACCGAGTGTAGGCAACAGAAGCAAGCAAGAGGGAGACACTTCTCTCATGACGGTGTACAGCAGCCGACCATTAAGTAAAGAAAAAAAAGAGCGCGTATTATTCCAGTTAGGCAAAATCAAAAAAAGTAAAAACAAAACTTGCGGGGAACGCAGCTCATATTCTCCGTGAGAAGTCGAAAATCCTCACTCCGTGGCTGAGAAGACTGCCACAACCCCACACAGTCCCAGAAGCAGAAGCAGCAGTGGTGTGTCCAGCCACAAGAGGTGATAATTTCGCTGCCGTCCACCGTCGGCAAGGACATGTCACCTTCAAAAGAGGTTCCTCTGCTCTCTCTGATTTTCTCGTTGTTTAAAGGAGATGTGCTCTGTGTGGCGCTGCTGCACGCACTGCTTCTTTTCGGCTCCTTGGCGGTGGGGGCGGGTGCTCGAGGACCATGGATGCTGTCCCATCGCTGTGCGCATCGGTGGTATTGGGTGTCGTGAGGTCAGGATTCATATATTCCTCCATTCCTACGGAATCATT
>NW_001849515.1:131697-160518 GCF_000209065.1 Trypanosoma cruzi
GCGCCCACAGTGGGAGTCAGCACAGCGTACAAGTGAGAAACAAAACGCATCTCACTCCCGTCGGGAGAAATAAAAAGACCGCAACGGCAACAACAACGGTGCAAGAGTGTCGCATCGGATGGTACGATGGCGTTGTTGGCGTCCAGATCAATGACGCGTACCCTCGAAAATACGCGTGGAAGATACTGCACGTACGACTGCAGAGTCGCGTCCGCAGATAAACGGCATTCGGAGCCAAGTCTGCCTCTCGGTGGCAAAAATGGGTCAAGAATGTCGTCGGAGAGGCACCACGGCAGACGGCAGGGTAGAGCAAGGTACCGCACAAGGGACCCAAATATGTGACTGTCTCGTCCCCGGAGAAGCAGAACAAATTCAGCCAGTAATATCTCGCTCTCTGGCGATGGCACATTTTTAAAGAGTCTCACGGTATTGGGGAGACTCGGCAATCCCCCAACGTGCGTGCTGCGATTCCACGAGAATGTGGACGGTCTGCATTTGTCCATGCAAGCCACAGCCGATAGGCGCATCATCGGGGATACTGCTTGAGTGCGCCAAACGACGGCTACTTGCCTCATGCCCCATCACAGGCAGGCCGTCCCTCATCAATCCCTGCAGGATTCGCCTACGCTCCTCCAAGGAGTACTGGGGGCATCCGTTGTGCTGCACGCGGATCGCGTCATCTTCCATAACAACTCCTTTCACAAAAAGACCGCGGTTAAAAAGTCCGTCCACAACAATCGTCAAGGGACCTCCACCCACCGTGTGCTGAGGAGTAAAACGCACGCGATGAATACGTCTCTGGTAAGTTTCATTGCAAATACACAACCGCTATTCCCTCCGTCACAGTGTTGTCATCACCACAGCAGCAACGCACCAGTGCCGGCCCTGTTGGGTAAAATGGGAAAGAAATTCCCATTCTCCGAGCCATGATGTCATCAAGAGAGTCAGACAGCTGCTCTGCCACGGTGGTAACGTGCCCCATCAGGCGCAGCAGAATATCAGAGTCCAGCAGATTGGAAGGCTCGGTTGTCGCCCCGCCAATAAGAGAAATGCGCGCCACCACACGGGGCTCCGCTGGCATTCCCGCCTCCATATTATGTTCCCTCAGTAACGGACTCTGCGTCAGCACCGTCGCCACGCTGGTAGGCCTGGATGTGTCTACTGCACGGCACGCGTTGCTGCCACCGCCCGCTCCTCCCCTGTTTGCTCACCACCCATCGTCATGCGGCAGCAGCAAGTGAGGCAAACTTCGGTTTGCTCCGCCTGCAAGTCCCCCGGCATCTGCTCAATCCACCGCCATGGAAAACCGGCGATGCGCAGCGGCGGAGCATTTGATCGTTTCAGCAAACAAATTGGGGAAAAAGGACTCAAGCACACCCACAAGACCCCCAACAAGAAAAAAGGTACACACGGCGTGGATAACACGACTCAAAGTAATGTTTCCAACACAAAGCGTGGATGACTCTGTCGACGCCACACCCGCACCGCATGCCATCAACTCCTCCACGGCAAAAACAAACTGGCAGAAGGCCGGACATAAAAACGCTTCGAGAGCAAAAAACACCACCGCAGCACAGCATCGCTCACAACGTCGTCAATCGGCCTGAGGCCTGTCGTCTCGAATACACCTGGCGTACACCGTTCTTCCGGCATTTTTGTTGAAAGGCGGTCATCCACCAGCCGCGATCCGTCGGTCACACGAAGAGTGCAGGCAAGAAGCATGTCTGTCGCACCCTCCATCACCCTCACAAAGCGTCGAATTGTCGTTGGCAGGAGTAGTGTTGTTTCTGCTCCACGCGTCTCCATCCCCTGGGAGAAGAGACACGCCGACTGCTGCCACCAGTTCCTCCCCCGTCGCTTCTCTCCTCCTTCCACAAGCCCAAGATATTCCGCAGAGTTGCTCATGGCAGTGTCTCCACTATCCCGCACGTGAAACAAATTAAACTTGTTCTCCCTGAGACCCAAAGCAAACAAAGCAAAAGCGAGCCGGACATCCAACGGCTGCACTGGCCCGACCCCAAAAAGTTGCACCAAGTCCACAATGACAGGATCACGACGGCGACACTGCAGAAAAATAGGGTCCACTGCGGAGATTAGTTTGTGCTGCACACAGTTGCGGTGTCGCTGGACCTATCGCATCGCCAAAAACAAAAGCAATAATCCTGCAGCGTGCGGGGAGGACGTTTCGCAAGCGCATTATCGGCGGAGCCAAGCAACTGTACCGTCAGCAGATGGCAGCGGGTGGCGGGGAAAGCGAAGGTGGTGGAACTTTTGGTGAGGGTCGATGCGCAGTGTCCCTCACAAATACGAGGCGGATGAAGCGAAACACACTCGCCTGAAAGTCACCGGCCACCAAAATGCATGGCTCCCTGCCGTGAATATTGATGAGCTCGAGCCTGGAGCAACTACTCGCAATGCGTGAAAGCGTCTTCCTGCACTGACGCTGCAATTCACATTAGACGGGCAACTTCAGCACAGTCGATCCCCAGCAGTAAAATGCAGCTGGCAGTGACGCTGCGGATTATCGATTCCCCTGGCAACAGAGAGCGGAGAAGAAAACCGGTCTCCCCAGCTGCGCGGCATCCATCCATCCACTCTGTGCGCTCGGAGTGCCCCGCAGCTGCCTTGAGAGATGCAGCGGACAGACCTCCCTTAGTTTCGCCTCGATCCGTCGACGAAGACTTTGGCGGAGATGTCGGCACACACCGAAGTCTCCCTCGTGCCCACCAAACAAAAGACACACCCGTTGAGCATCGTCACGTGCGTCAACGGCCACGCAAATAAATATCCACCGCAACGCAAAGTGTTTCTTATTGGGCACCAAAAGAAAACTGGAGGCGGCCTGGACAACACACAACAAATCACACGCCAGGCAACCCTGAAATACATGCGAGTGGGCCAACGCGGGATGAGCAGCACAAACCCTCGAGAGCTGCTGCGTGAAATCCACGGCCAATGGATCAGCCTCAACGCATGTGCACCAATTACGGTGGGTGACAGCGCAAAAGCCAACAGTTCCGCAAGGCCGGGAATTGTGGGGACGGCATTCAAAACCTCCCAGAATAAATGTACCAAGACACGCAAATAATCCGCCTCTCGGTGCAAATCGTCATCGTCCTCATCGTTGTTTTGGCCGTCATCCGTATTGCCACACTCAAAGCCGGTGAGGGAAGGTGCTGCCATGATAATTGTGACATCACACTGAATGAAAGAACGCAATGCCTTGAAGGGTGCCGAGTGCAGGCATCCCGTCAGGCAGCGACACGCCGCACTCCCAAAAAAAACCCGATAAAAGACCGTAGAAAAAGCTTTCATCCGCCATCGTAATATCGTCCAGCGGGTTCGTCCTCTTATTCCTCCTTCGGCACCCCGTCCTCCTCCAGAGCAGCAGCTGCCACTGCCGTAGACCACGCTCCTGCCGCAATCACTCTCACAGAGAGACAAGGAGGAGTGTGTGGATGTGTGCCGACAACGCACAGCGACTGTCATTGCCAGAGGAGGCCATCGTGGCACCGTCCGTCATGCGCCAGCACACACCGTGCGACGCCCGCATCCGGCAGTGCAAAAACAGAGGGGTGAGAAGAAGGACCACAAGAGCAGGCAACACCCTCACGCATGGCGGGCATCGTGCAGCCGCGTCAGCCAGCACCCAGCGGAATGCAAATGAGGCGTCCACACGCACCCATCCGATGTCACCGTGATTCCAACGGCAGTCACACACACGCAGCGGCCTCTACATGTCAGCAAGAAACGCAAGCCAACGTATCTCCATCACCAAAGCACTCCTGCAGAGCACTGTGCAAATAATTATGTGACTGTGCACGTGTGCTGTGGGAAGAGCTAAAAAGAAGAAGAGCACAGGGAGGCACATCAGCACAGCAAAAGGCACAGCTGGATGGAAGCGGTACATTTGGTACGTCCACGACCTCAACAATCACGCACGGTGGCGACACGCAAAAAAAAAAAAAAAAAACACGGCGGCAGGGTGTGGCTGTGTGTGTGGCGCTGCGGGTGTCTGCCCGCCCTGGCAGCAAAGAAAACAAAACAAGAGGGAGAGAAATGTGTGCTCCGCCCCACAGGCCCTCGTCGCGCGCCCACACGTCACGGCTCCCTCAGCGCGCCGTTCGTCGCGGCCCCTCCTCATGCGTGCAGCAGGCGAGGCGCACAGGGCCGTCGTCATGAGCGTGTCGGTGGGTGTGCGAGTGGAGCAGTTGGGCGGGAAACACACGGCACCCCTCACAGGAAGAGCGCAGCAAGAAACAATAAAAGAGGGAAGAGTAGAAAAGAAAAAAACGTCCATAGTGATTGCCCCAAAAGCAAAAAAGATGGGATGGGGGAGTGAAAAATAAAAATAAAAAAAAAAGATTTTTAAAAAAAAGGAAAAATTATAAATTACGAACAGCAAAAGAAAAAGAAAATTATCTTAAAGAAAATATCATTTCTTGGAAGTAATTCTGTGCAGGGGAGGGCGCAAGTCTCCCACGCGGCAGCCAGTCACGCCTCACAGAGCCGCAAACCCCCACAGTCCCAACAGAAGCAGAAGCAGAAGTGGCAGCAGTCCGCTCCCGCACACACTGCAGGCATCGGTGTTATTCCCCTGCGACAAATTCCCGAGACTGCTGCTGAGGGCCGCAGCCTTTACGTCCCCGTTCCGTGCATGGATCTCCTCCTTCTCCTGCCCATCCGTTCCTTCCGCCGTCTCCCCATCCGCACCTGAGCTCGCGCTCGCCCCAGGATTCACTGCGGTTCCATCGTGCCCCATGGCTTCAGCGTTAGGGGCATATGCATCTGCTGTGGCGGGAGTACCCACAAGAGTTTGTGATGATCCATCTCCCTGCACCGTACTTCGGTCTCCTGTCTCCACCGCTGCGTCACTGCCAGGCGAGGAAGCGCCACCCACATTTTTACTTCCATCGGAAGATTTTTCTTTCACCAACTGGGTTGCAGACCCCTCTCCTCCTGAGGAAGTCCTGGCACTGGACGCCGTTGGTGCAGGTACAACGTTCACACCGCTGCTCTCCAACAACTGTCCCTGTTCCTCCGGTCGTCCAACACCAGAAGGCTGAATCACGTCTCCTTCAATAGACCCGTCCATCTGAACTTCAATAGGAGCTTTATTCGGATTGAAGGCGGCGATCTCAGTGTCATCCCACGGGCGGTTGTACAGCAGGACGTTCGTCACCGTCACAGACACGTCTTCTTTGTTCTCTGCATTGGCTCCATCCCCTCCAATGTAGAAGTGGGAGATCTCTTTCGACTCACCATTTCCCAATGCACATTCTCCATTCCCACCCACTCGCTGACCATCGACGTACACGGAGCCCTGGGTGCCGTTCTTCAACAAAATTACCACGTGTTGGGGTGTCCCTGTCTCCCACGTGCTGCTGAGCTTCGTCGTCGTTTTGTCACCGCACAGCACATGCCACTTCTTTTCGCTGTCGTACGACAGTCCCAACAGTACATTATTTTCATCGCCATTACTGCCCGCACGCACACCCATCAACGGAATGGGGGTGTTTCCCTCCGGCACATTGTCGATGGACACCGTCGCCACAAGAGTGAAGTTGTAGTTCGCAAAGTGGTACAGCTGATTCTCCCCCTGCTTGCCAACAGGCCACTCCGCCCCTGCGCCACTCCCAGTGAACTTCACACCCTTTTCTACCTGCACCGCACCTTCTTTCGTTACTGTGGCGTTCACGCCGAGGTACTCGTCCTTCCATGTGTTCCCAGAGAATTTGCCGGACAAAAAGCCAACCAACCCAGCCGTGATCTTAACAGCGCTGCAGACATCGTCAGTTGAGCGATCCTTCTCAGCAATTAAAGAGGTGCACAGCTGAGAGACACGTCCGTCCACCTCCTTCCAGGTCGTCAGCACATCCTTCACACGCTGCAGCCTCTCAGTCAGGAGCACAGAGACCATACCGGGTGATGGTTTCACATCCTTCTTCTTCTTCTCGTACAGTGCAATCAACTCATCCTCCTTCTCATTAGTGTTTTCACCACTGTTATACAACAGGGAGCTGGCGGCAGCGTCATCATCATCACCGGATACCGGCCCAATATCAACAATGTGCGTATTGTCCGTCAGCCAAAGATGAAGTTTGCCCTTTTCTTTGTCCTTCTCGGCATACACCGGCAGAGTGACGAGCATCACCTTTTTATTATCACCATCATTTCCAACAGTCGCTGTGATGAACCCGCTTCTAACGAGTTTCACATTTCCGCCCTTTTTGTTGTTGCCCCACACGCGCGAGAGTGTCCCGAGTGCCTCCGTCCACGACTCCCCCTTGTCACCGGACTCGTACACCCTGCGGCGGCCACCATCACACGCAGCCATCATCATGAGTTTCCCCTCCTCCCACTCCACGACGGAGGGATCGCTGCAGCCACCGTCAGACATCCCCTTCGACAGCTTCCAATTCGTATTATCCTTCGAGTGTATGATCAGTGAGACAGTCTTCACATCCACTTCAGTGCCATCCGCCTTCTTCTTCGTGCCTTCCACAGGAAATACAAGCGTATCATCATGCATCTTAACACCCGATCCACCGCTTCCAATCAGCCTTGTCCAGAAATCGAGCTGTGTGCCAAACAGTCTTTGCGGGGAACTCTCAGTAACTTTCCAGTCAATTTTTTTGCTATTTGCATCCCCACCACTGACGGTCCCTTTCACCAGCAAAAGTCCCAATTGAGCCGCGTCAGACGCATCATCCTGTCCAGGAGTGGCAACTTTATTGATGTAGACTCCAGCAAGCATGTAAATATCATTCCCCTTCACAGCAGTTGTTGGTCGGCTCACATCTACACCTTTCTTTTGGCCTTTGGAAGCATCTTCCTCCAGTACTCGTGTCTCATCTTTGGGTTTTTTCAGTACTTCCTCCGGTGTGTTTGCAGTTTTTGGCGTGAGAAGTTGAGATGCAACGCCAGTAAAACTGACACCACCGTTCTTGCACTGCGCCTCGGCAACGGCAAATACGTCACTCCCCACCTTCAAAAGGCTGGGAGCACCCAACGACTCCACAGTTACACCATCATCAGTGATGCCCCTCCATCCAAACTTTGGTTCATGTGACTGCCCCGCAACTCCCGCAGCCCCTCCACTGCCGCAGCACATCAACACGAAAAGGAGGAGCAGCATCGCAGAGTAGAAGAGATGCCGGGACATGTTGGGCCTCTGCGGCTCACTCTCTCTTCCTTCCCTCCTCCTCCCGCTGGATCCGGTCACGCGGCGACGGTTGTGTGTGCGGGGTGCCTTCACTGCAGCAACACGTGAGTGCATACAAATATATATGTGTGTGTGCTGTTGTTATTCCTTTCAGTGCCCTCGAATTTCACAGTAGCGGTTAGCGCTTGTTATTAACTTCTTTCCTTCGTGTGTGAGTAAAAGAGAGAAGTTAAGGAAAAAGGAGTAAAACAGCGAACACCGTCACCCATCCACAGTGAGTGGCATCATCATCATCATCCCTGCCGCAGTCACTCTCAACAACAACTCACGCACACAGACACATGAAACGAGAAGGAAGAACAATGCACCGGGAACATCAAAAACCATCATCACCAGCAGCAGCAGGAGCCACGCCTGGCACGTCGTTATTCGTCACGCGTCAGCACACACTGAACAACGCCCTCAAAAAAAGAAAAACCAGCAGGATAAAAAAACACAGCCGCCCTTCACAGCAGACACGCGCTGCCGCCAGTCGTTTTACTCTTGTCTCTTCCAACGCACCCGCACATCGCCCCGCACAGCCGGAGACTCCTCCGTCGGCGTGCGAACAGCGGGAGGAACACGTCGGACGGTGCAGCTGCTGGGCTGAAGCCTATCCGCAATAATCCCAGACACCAAAACGCCACGCCGCCCATGGGCAGCACTCCTAGGAAATCACGCTCGCAGCACGACAAAAAAACAATTCGCGGTCATCCGTCATCCCTCCTCGCAAGGGCAGCCGCAGCAACAATCGTGTACGTGCGTGCGTCCTCTGCGTTCACGCCGCCCCACAGCGTGCGCGACATAGCGTGTGCATCTGCTAGTGCGTTTTTCAGCGTGTATACTTGCAGAGCAGCTGTGCGCCACAAGAGAGTCCAAAGAAAGCAAAGATAGGGAGAGGTGGATAGCACACACGCAGATTACTCATATCATCACGCACACACGCAGCCCGCGGAATGGGTGGGCTCAACAACAAAACAATGAAAAACAATGAAAAGCCGAAGCGTGGGACGACCAGCGCACACACTCTCATTGCTCCCGTAAAGCAAAACACACACACACAGGGAGAGAGAGAGAGAGAGAGGTCGCCCACTCAATGCAATGAAAACAAAACAGAAACAGTTGCGGTGCTCCGCCCATGCAGCCAGGCAGGACGGCAGCGGTGCGTGTCGTGCAAAAGAGAGCACCAACGGGCCTGCATGGGTGTGCATGCAATATATACAATGGGCACATTATTGTGTGCTTCGTGGGATGAGGTGAGGGCGAGAGTCCATGCAAGGGGACACACACAGAGAGTGAGTGAGTGAAAGACGAGTGTGTGTGCGGGCGGTGCATGGCTCTCTCTCCCTCACTCTCACGCGGCCACCACCGCAGCCGCAGCCGCACACGCAACAACAACAAGAAGCAAAAGAGGGGAGGTGGTGTGGGAGACCGCGGTGCTGCCGTCACTTTCTGCTATGGTCTCTGTATTGATTGTTTTATTGACGGCGTTCTCTGGTACTGTTGTGTACCTCTCATTATTATCTGCCTCAGTGTCCTTGCCTCCTGAGGCGGCTTCAAATTCTGCGGTCTTATCGTTGTGTGCCACGTCATCATTGACGTCGTCGTTATTAGCCCGTTCAACGTCACTCGCATCACCAGAGGCTTGAGTGCTTCTTGTGCCAGCGGTAGTCCTTTCAGCAGTAGGAGCTGCAGGGCTGCTGTCGTCGCCGTCGTCATACGTCGTGGCAATTATACCTGCGTTGGGTATTTCCTCTGATTGCGATTCGGTGTTGCTGGCTGGCAGAGCAGCGGAGCCAATATCTCCCTTGGAATCATGTTGTGTCACTGAGGCGGCAGGAGGTGTGGGATTGTTAGCACCACTGTTCTCCACCGTGCTTCCGGCAACGCCACTGCTGTCTGTGGAGGTAGATAATGGTGTTGTACTCTCTCGACTCAAATGCGATACGCTCTCCGGTGACTGCAAGGAGGATGCTCCTTCCTCGTGCTTTGTTGAACCTTTCGTTTGTAGCATCTTCGTTTCGTGTGAGTGACCTCCGTCTTGTGGCTTTGAATGTTTTTCCGCTGTAATTTGTGGATGTGTTTTTTCTGAGTGTAATGTGTTTGTTCCTGGCGGTGGTTGTCGTGGTGTTGGTGGCAGTGGTTCTGCTGGAGGAGGTGGTGGTGGTGGCAGTTGGAGATTTCTCGTGCCTTCCTCATCCTCCGGTTGGCCGACTGTTGGCTCTTGACTCCCAGTTTGTTTGGGACGATCGCCATCTGAACTGACATTCAGTTCGCCTGTTATTTGTGAATCCTCGCTTGTTTCCAACGTATTCGTCACTTCCAGTGAACCTGCATGTTCCCGTCTTTCTTCTGGATTTTGTCCCGCTTGTGACATCTGGTCTGAAGAAGATAATCCCTTCAATGTGTCACCGCTGCCTTCGCCACTTTTGTCATCAACCTCACCATCAACAGCAGCAGCGACCACAGCGGAGTGTTGACGCCTCCAACGGCTACGGCCATCCACAAAGGCACGCACACCGTCCATCTCCCGACGCACGCATTCCTCCACGGCGGACGCATTCGCACGGCCTCCTGTCCTCCTGCCGAACGCCTCCGCGCACTCCCTCCGCAGCTGAGCGTGCCACCGCAAAACAAAATACTCATCTGCACTGCCACCGGCACCGCCAGCAACATCGGCCGCAACTACACCTACGGCCGGCACCGCACCACAGCACGCAGAGGGCACACACCAGCAGCACACGGCCAGTCATCACCATCGCCATCACTCCCGTCACTTGCGTGCAGCCTTCAGCACAAACCAACACCCCGTCAACGCAGAGTGAAAGAAAAAAAGGAGACAAGTCACACAATAACGCGCAAAGTAAACAACGGCAGCAGCCCTGCGGCAGCACGCACACCGACCTGCAAATCAGAAGCAAAAAAGCAATACCAAAACAATTAAAAAAGGAGTTGAGTGTCCAACAGGAGTCTCCCTCCCTCCGTCCAGAAAAAAATACACCTCAGCAACAATTTCATTTCATACGCCATGCAGCACGGCATGTCTGTGTTTACGTATACATGCGTACAATGCCCTCACAAGAAAAAAAGTCTTACTGTTCCAACAGCCCACACAACAACCCTCACATTTTATGCGGCATCCGGCCTGTCTCTCCACTCCTCCTTTTGTGAAGTCCGTGAAACGCACAGCCGCAGGGCCGTCACCGAGTGTAGGCAACAGAAGCAAGCAAGAGGGAGACACTTCTCTCATGACGGTGTGCAGCAGCCGACCATTAAGTAAAGAAAAAAAAGAGCGCGTATTATTTCAGTTAGGCAAAATCAAAAAAAGTAAAAACAAAACTTGCGGGGAACGCAGCTCATATTCTCCGTGAGAAGTCGAAAATCCTCACTCCGTGGCTGAGAAGACTGCCACAACCCCACACAGTCCCAGAAGCAGAAGCAGCAGTGGTGTGTCCAGCCACAAGAGGTGATAATTTCGCTGCCGTCCACCGTCGGCAAGGACATGTCACCTTCAAAAAAGATTCCTCTGCTCTCTCTGACTTTCTCGTTGTTTAAAGGAGATGTGCTCTGTGTGGCGCTGCTGCACGCACTGCTTCTTTTCGGCTCCTTGGCGGCGGGGGCAGGTGCTCGAGGACCATGGATGCTGTCCCATCGCTGTGCGCATCGGTGGTATTGGGCGTCGTGAGGTCAGGACTCAAATATTCCTCCATTCCTACGGAATCATTCGTGCCGCCGTAATCCGAGCAGCTCCTCGCCGCAAAATCGCAGACTATCGCATTGAAAGCCTCCTCTTCCGTTACATATTGACCATCCGGTTTCTTACCAGTACGACACGCAGTCCAGCTGCTCTCGCCGACTGGGCGCCAGTGCCCACCGGAATCCTTGCTCCCACACGCACCATACAACCATCGCCATCTTTCCTCGCGTACACGTGCGAGCAGCAGCAGCAGCAGTAGAGTTGCTGAAGTCGGCAAGCAGATCTGCACACCAAGTGGAGAAGAGAGGGGCAAGAGGGAACTAGAAAGAGGTGCAGCAAAAAGACACACACATCGTCGCAGCGTCGCCGTTGCGTGCGCGGTAATGATGCGACCTCCCGCGGCAGGCACAACTCGCACACTGCACGCACTCCAAAACGGCATCCACACAAGAAACACGTATACATAACGACAGAGCAGCCAACAAAAACTAGAAGGAGGAGAGAACCACAACCATCTCCCCACACTTGCACAACAAACGGCCCTCCACTTTTTAAGCAAGATAGTTGCCGCAAGCTTGCCATCGTTCCGCTGCACGCTCTCAGCGCCCACAGTGGGAGTCAGCACAGCGTACAAGTGAGAAACAAAACGCATCTCACTCCCGTCGGGAGAAATAAAAACACCGCAACGGCAACAACAACGGTGCAAGAGTGTCGCATCGGATGGTACGATGGCGTTGTTGGCGTCCAGATCAATGACGCGTACCCTCGAAAATACGCGTGGAAGATACTGCACGTACGACTGCAGAGTCGCGTCCGCAGATAAACGGCATTCGGAGCCAAGTCTGCCTCTCGGTGGCGAAGATGGGCCAAGAATGTCGTCGGAGAGGCACCACGGCAGACGGCAGGGTAGAGCAAGGTACCGCACAAGGGACCCAAATATGTGACTGTCTCGTCCCCGGAGAAGCACAACGAATTCAGCTAGTAATATCTCGCTCTCTGGCGATGGCACATTTTTAAAGAGTATCACGGTATTGGGGAGACTCGGCAATGCCCCAACGTGCGTGCTGCGATTCCACGAGAATGTGGACGGTCTGCATTTGTCCATGCTAGTCACAGCCGATAGGCGCATCATCGGGGATACTGCTTGAGTGCGCCCAACGACGGTTATTTGCTCCAGGTGCCACATCACAGGCAGGCCGTCCCTCATCAATCCCTGCAGGATTCGCCTACGCTCCTCCAAGGAGTACTGGGGGCATCCGTTGTGCTGCACGCGGATCGCGTCATCTTCCATAACAACTCCATTCACTAAAAGACCACGGTTAAACAGCCCGTCCACAACAATCGTCAAGGGACCTCCACCCACCGCGTGCTGAGGAGTAAAACGCACGTGACGAATACGTCTCCGGTAAGTTTCATCGCAAATACACAACCGCTATTCCCTCCGTCACAGTGTTGTCATCACCACAGCAGCAACGCACCAGTGCCGGCTCTGTTGGGTAAAATGGGAGAGAAAGTCCCATTCTCCGAGCCATGATGTCAACAAGAGAGTCAGACAGCTGCTCTGCCACGGTGGTAACGTGCCCCATCAGACGCAGCAGAATATCAGAGTCCAGCAGATTGGAAGGCGCGGTTGTCGCCCCGCCAATAAGAGAAATGCGCGCCACCACACGAGGCTCCGCTGGCATTCCCGCCTCCATATTATGTTCCCTCAGTAACGGACTCTGCGTCAGCACCGTCGCCACGCTGGTAGGCCTGGATGTGTCTACTGCACAGCACGCGTTGCTGCCACCGCCCGCTCCTCCCCTGTTTGCTCACCACCCATCGTCATGCGGCAGCAGCAAGTGAGGCAAACTTCGGTTTGCTCCGCCTGCAAGTCCCCCGGCATCTGCTCAATCCACCGCCTTTGAAAACGGCGATGCGCAGCGGCGGAGCATTTGATCGTTTCAGCAAACAAATTGGGGAAAAAGGGCTCAAGCACGCCCACAAGACCCCCAACAAGAAAAAAGGTACACACGGCGTGGATAACACGACTCAAAGTAATGTTTCCAACACAAAGCGTGGATGACTCTGTCGACGCCACACCCGCACCGCATGCCACCAACTCCTCCACGGCAAAAACAAACTGGCAGAAGGCCGGACATAAAAACGCTTCGAGAGCAAAAAACACCACTGCAGCACAGCATCGCTCACAACGTCGTCAATCGGCCTGAGGCCTGTCGTCTCGAATACACCTGGCGTACACCGTTCTTCCGGCATTTTTGTTGAAAGGCGGTCATCCACCAGCCGCGATCCGTCGGTCACACGAAGAGTGCAGGCAAGAAGCACGTCTCTCGCACCCTCCATCACCCTCACAAAGCGTCGAATTGTCGTTGGCAGGAGTAGTGTTGTTTCTGCTCCACGCGTCTCCATCCACTGGGAGAAGAGACACGCCGACTGCTGCCACCAGTTCCTCCCCCGTCGCTTCTCTCCTCCCTCCACAAGCCCAAGATATTTCGCAGAGTTGCTCATGGCAGTGTCTCCACTATCCCGCACGTGAAACAAATTAAACTTGTTCTCCCTGAGACCCAAAGCAAACAAAGCAAAAGCGAGCCGGACATCCAACGGCTGCACTGGCCCGACCCCAAAAAATTGCACCAAGTCCACAATGACAGGATCGCGACGGCGACACTGCAGAAAAATAGGGTCCACTGCGGAGATTATTTTGTGCTGCACACAGTTGCGGTGTCGCTGGACCTATCGCATCGCCAAAAACAAAAGCAATAATCCTGCAGCGTGCGGGGAGGACGTTTCGCAAGCGCATTATCGGCGGAGCCAAGCAACTGTACCGTCAGCAGATGGCAGCGGGTGGCGGGGAAGCGAAGGTGGTGGAACTTTTGGTGAGGGTCGATGCGCAGTGTCCCTCACAAATACGAGGCGGGTGAAGTGAAACAAACTCGCCTGAACGTCACCGGCCACCAAAATGCATTGCTCCCTGCCGTGAATATTGATGAGCTCGAGCCTGGAGCAACTACTCGCAATGCGTGAAAGCGTCTTCCTGCACTGACGCTGCAATTCGCATTAGACGGGCAACTTCAGAACAGTCGATCCCCAGCAGTAAAATGCAGCTGGCAGTGACGCTGCGGATTATCGATTCCCCGGGCAACAGAGAGCGGAGAAGAAAACCGGTCTCCCCAGCTGCGCGGCATCCATCCATCCACTCTGTGCGCTCGGAGTGCCCCGCAGCTGCCTTGAGAGATGCAGCGGACAGACCTCCCTTAGTTTCGCCTCGATCCGTCAACGAAGTCTTTCGCGGAGATGTCGGCGCACACCGAAGTCTCCCTCGTGCCCACCAAACAAAAGACACACCCGTTGAGCATCGTCACGTGCGTCAACGGCCACGCAAGTAAATATCCACCGCAACGCAAAGTGTTTCTTATTGGGCACAAAAAAAAAACTGGAGGCGGCGGCCTGGACAACACACAACAAATCACACGCCAGGCAACCCTGAAATACATGCGAATGGGCCAACGCGGGACCAGCAGCACAAACACTCGAGAGCTGCTGCGTGAAATCCACGGCAAATGGATCAGCCTCAACGCATGGGGCACTAATTACGGTGGGTGACAGCGCAAAAGCCAACAGTACCGCAAGGCCGGGAATTGTGGGGACGGCATTCAAAAACTCCCAGAATAAATGTACCAAGACACGCAAATAATCCGCCTCTCGGTGCAAATCGTCATCGTCCTCATCGTTGTTTTGGCCGTCATCCGTATTGCCACACTCAAAGCCGGTGAGGGAAGGTGCTGCCATGATAATTGTGACATCACACTGAATGAAAGAACGCAATGCCTCGAAGGGTGCCGAGTGCAGGCATCCCGTCAGGCAGCGACACGCCGCACTTCTGAAGAAAGCCGATGAAAGACCGTAGAAAAAGCTTTCATCCGCCATCGTAATATCGTCCAGCGGGTTCGGCCTCTTATTCCTCCTTCGGCACCTCGTCCTCCTCCAGAGCAGCAGCTGCCGCTGCCGTAGACCACGCTCCTGCCGCAATCACTCTCACAGAGAGGGGGGAGTGTGTGGATGTGTGCCGAGAGCACAGCGACTGTCATTGCCAGAGGAGGCCATCGTGGCACCGTCCGTCACGCGCCAGCACACAAAGAGCAGGCAACGCCATCAACCGGAAGTGCAAATACATTCTTGCAGAGCACTCTGCAACTACTCATGTGTGTGGGTGTCTGTTGGAGAAGCTGAAAAGAGGAGGAGCACAGGGAGGCACATCAGGACGGCAAGAGGCACACCTGGAAGCGATACATTTGGTACGTCCACGACCTCAACAATCACGCACGGTGGCGGCACACAAAAAAAAACAAAAGAAAAACACGGCGGCAGGGCGTGGCTGTGTGTGTGTGGCGCTGCGGGTGTCTGCCAGCCCTGGCAGCAAAGAAAACAAAACAAGAGGGAAAGAAATGTGTGCTCCGCCCCACAGGCCCTCGTCGCACGCCCACACGTCGCGGCCCCTCCTCATGCGTGCAGCAGGCGAGGCGCACAGGGCCGTCGTCATGAGCGTGTCGGTGGGTGTGCGAGTGGAGCAGTTGGGCGGGAATCACACGGCACCCCTCACAGGAAGAGTGCAGCAAGAAACAATTGAAAAGAAGGGAAGAGTAGAAAAAAAAAAACGTCCATAGTGATTGCCCCAAAAGCAAAAAAGATGGGATGGGGAAGTGAAAAATAAAAATAAAAAAAAAAGTTTTTTTAAAAAAAGAAGAATTATAAATTACGAACAGCAAAAGAAAAAGAAAATTATCTTAAAGAAAAAATTAGTTCTTGGAAGTAATTCCGTGCAGGGGAGGGCGCAAGTCTCCCACGCGGCTGCCAGTCACTCCTCACAGAGCCGCAAACCCCCACAGTCCCAACAGAAGCAGAAGAAGCAGCGATGGCAGCAGTCCGCTCCCGCACACACTGCAGGCATCGCTGTTATTCCCCTGCGACAAATTCCCAAGACTGCTGCTGAGGGCTGCAGCCTTTACGTCCCCGTTCTGTGCATGGATCTCCTCCTTCTCCTGCCCATCCGTTCCTTCCGCCGTCTCCCCATCCGCACCTGAGCTCGCGCTCGCCCCAGGATTCACTGCGGTTCCATCGTGCCCCATGGCTTCAGCGTTAGGGGCATATGCATCTGCTGTGGCGGGAGTACCCACAAGAGTTTGTGATGATCCATCTCCCTGCACCGTACTTCGGTCTCCTGTCTCCACCGCCGCCTCACTGCCAGGCGAGGAAGCGCCACCCACATTTTTACTTCCATCGGAAGATTCTTCTGTCACCAACTGGGTTGCAGACCCCTCTCCTCCTGAGGAAGTCTTGGCACTGGACACCGTTGATGCGGATACACCGTCCGCACCGCTGCTCCCCAACGACTGTCTCTGTTCCTCCTTTCCTTGAGCACCAGGAGAAGTCTCAATCGCGGTTCCCTGAGAAGGTGCATTCACCGCAGGTGGAGTAGAAGCTTTATTCGGGTTGAGGGCGGCGATCTCAGTGTCATCCAACGGGCGGTTGTACAGCAGGACGTTCGTCACAGTCACAGACACGTCTTCTTTGTTCTCTGCGCTGCCTCCATTCCCTCCAATGTAGAAGTGGGAGATCCCTTTCGACTCACCATTTCCCAATGCACATTCTCCATTCCCACCCACTAGCTGACCATCGACGTACACGGAGCCCTGGGTGCCGTTCTGTAGCATAATGGCCACGTGTTGAGGTGTCCCTGTCTCCCACGTGCTGCTGAGCTTCGTCGTCGTTTTGTCACCGCACAGCACCCACCACTTCTTTTCGCTGTCGTACGACAGTCCCAGCAGTACATTATTTTCATCGCCTTTACTGCCCGCACGCACACCCATCAAAGGGACGCTGCCACTTTTCGGCACATTGTCGATGGACACAGTCGCCACAAGAGTGAAGTTGTAGTTCGCAAAGTGGTATAGCTGATTCTCCCCCTGACTGCCAACAGGCCACTCCGCCCCTGCGCCACGCCCAGTGAACTTCACGCCATTTTCCGCCTGCTTCGCCCCTTCATTATTATTTACTGTGGCGTTCACGCCGAGGTACTCGTCCCTCCATGTGTTACCAGAGAGGTTGCCGGACAAAAAGCCAACCAACCCAGTCGTGATCTTAACAGTAGCGCTGCAGACATCGTCAGTTGAGGCACGCTCCTTCTCAGCAATTAATGAGGTGCACAGCTGGGAGACACGTCCGTCCACTTCCTTCCAGGTCGTCAGCACATCCTTCACACGCTGCAGCTGCTCAGTCAGAGGCACAGAGACCATACCGGGTGATGGTTTCCCACCGTCCTTCTTCTTCTCGTACAGTGCAATCAACTCATCCTCCTTCTCATTAGTGTTTTCACCACTGTTATACAACAGGGAACTGGCGGCAACGTCCTTGTCATCATCACCGGATACCGGCCCAATATCAACAATGTGCGTATTGTCCGTCAGCCAAAGATGAAGTTTGCCCTTTTCTTTGTCCTTCTCGGCATACACCGGCAGAGTGACGAGCATCACCTTTTTATTATCACCATCATTTCCAACAGTCGCTGTGATGAACCCACTTCTAACTGTCTTCGCTTCTTCGCCCTTTTTGTTGTTGCCCCACACGCGCGAGAGTGTCCCGAGTGCTTCCGTCCACGACTCCCCCTTGTCACCGGACTCGTACACCCTGCGGCGGCCACCATCACACGCAGCCATCATGATGAGTTTATCGTCCTCCCACTCCACGACGGAGGGATCACTGCAGCCACCGTCAGACATCCCCTTCGGCAGCTTCCAATTCGTATTATCCTTCGAGTATATGATCAGTGAGACAGTCTTCACATCCACTTCAGTGCCATCCGCCGCCTTCTTCGTGCCTTCCACTGGAAATACAAGAGTCTCATCCTTCATCTTAACACCCGATCCTCCACTTCCAATCAGCCTTGTCCAGGAATCGGGCTGTTTCTCAAACAGTTTTTGCGGGGAACTCTCAGTAACTTTCCAGTCAATTTTTTTGCTATTTGCATCCCCACTATTGACGCTCCCTTTCACCAGCAAAAGTCCCAATTGAGCCGCGTCAGACGCACCAACCTGTCCAGGAGTGGCAACTTTACTGCTGTAGACTCCAGCAAGCATGTAAATATCATTCCGCTTCACAGCAGTTGTTGGTCGGCTCACATCTACTTTCTTCTTTTGGCCTTCGGAAGCACCTTCCTCCAGTACTTGTGTCTTCTTTAAGGCATCACTAAACAATTCCTCCGATGTGTCAGCAGTTTGTGTCGTGAGAGGTTGAGATGCAACGCCAGTAAAACTGACATCACCGTTCTTGCACTGCGCCTCGGCAACGGCAAATACGTCACTCCCCACTTTTAGAAGGCTGGCAGCACCCAACGACTCCACAGTTTCACCTCTACCTTCAGTGATGCCTTTCCATTCAAACTGGGGATCATCTGACTGCCCCGCAACTCCCCCAGTCCCTCCAC
This sequence comes from Trypanosoma cruzi, assembly GCF_000209065.1. NCBI lineage: Eukaryota > Euglenozoa > Kinetoplastea > Trypanosomatida > Trypanosomatidae > Trypanosoma > Trypanosoma cruzi. The sequence goes on from NW_001849515.1 coordinate 150,079, forward strand.
TGCCGCAGCACATCATCACGAAAAGGAGGAGCAGCATCGCAGAGTAGAAGAGATGCCGGGACATGTTGGGCCTCTGCGGCTCACTCTCTCTTCCTTCCCTCCTCCTTCCGCTGGATCCGGTCACGCGTCGACGGTTGTGTGTGCGGGGTGCCATCACTGCAGCAACACGTGAGTGCATACAAATATGTGTGTGTGGGCGGTTTTTGGTCCTTTCAGAGCCTTCGAATTTCACAGTAGCGATTAGCGCTTGTTATTAACTTCTTTCCTTTGTGTGTGAGTAAAGGAGAGAAGTTAAGAAAAAGGAGTGAAACAGTGAACACCGTCACCCATCCACAGTGAGTGGCATCATCATCGTCATCCCCGCCGCAGTCACTCTCAACAACAACTCACGCACGCAGACACATGAAACGAGAAGGGAGAACAATGCAGCGGGAACATCAAAAACCATCATCACCAGCAGCAGCAGGAGCCACGCCTGGCACGTCGTTATTCGTCACGCGTCAGCACACACTGAACAACGCCCTCACAAAAAGAAAAACCAGCAGGATAAAAAAACCACAGCCGCCCTTCACAGCAGACACGCGCTGCCGCCAGTCGTTTTACTCTTGTCTCTTCCAACGCACCCGCACATCGCCCCGCACAGCCGGAGAATCCTCCGTCGGCGTACGAACAGCGGGAGGAACACGTCGGACGGTGCAGCTGCTGGGCTGAAGCTTATCCGCAATAATCCCAGACACCAAAACGCCACGCCGCCCATGGGCAGCACTCCTAGGAAATCACGCTCGCAGCACGGCAACAAAACAATTCGCGGTCATCCGTCATCCCTCCTCGCAAGGGCAGCCGCAGCAACAATCGTGTACGTGCGTGCGTCCTCTGCGTTCACGCCGCCCCACAGCGTGCGCAACATAGCGTGTGCATCTGCTCGTGTGTTTGGCAGCGTGTATACTTGCAGAGCAGCTGTGCAGCACAAGATAGTCCAAACAAAGCAAAGATAGGGAGAAGCGGATAGCACACACACAGATTACTCATATCATCACACACACACACACACACGCAAATCACTCATATCATCACACACACACGCAGCCCGCGGAATGGGTGCGCTCAACCACAAAACAATGAAAAACAAAACAAAAGGCCGAAGCGTGGGACGACCAGCGCACACTCTCTCTCATTGCTCCCGTAAAGCAAAACACAAACACACAGGGAGAGAGAGTGAGAGGTCACCCACTCAATGCAATAAAAAAAAAACAGAAACAGTTACGGTGCTCCGCCCATGCAGCCAGGCAGGACGGCAGCGGTGCGTGTCGTGCAAAAGAGAGCACCAACGGGTCTGCATGGGTGTGCATGCAATATACAATGGGCACATTATGTGTGTGCTTCGCGGGATGAGGTGAGGGCGAGAGTCCATGCAAGGGGACACACACAGAGAGTGAGTGAAGGACGAGTGTGTGTGCGGGCGGTGCATGGCTCTCTCTCACTCACTCTCACGCGGCCACCACCGCAGCCGCAGCCGCACACACAACAACAAGAAGAAGCAAAAGAGGGGAGGTGGTGTGGGAGACAGAGGTGCTGCCGTCACTGTTTTCAGGTGTCGTCGTATTAATTTTGGTAGGGATTCGGGCTGCGCCCATTTTTTCTTTGTCTGCTGCTTCTTCTTGAGCGGTTTTTTTGACTTCTTCTTCGTCGGGTTCTTCTTTGGTATTATTTGCATTTTCCGCCTCCTTCTGCTCGTTTCGTTTTTTTGTCTTTGCTTCGTCGTCCGTGGGTTCTTTTTGTAGTTTCTTTGTCGCATTTCCTCCGTTCTTTCCCGCTGCTTCTTCGTCAACATTTCCGTGTGACTCTTCCTTTGCAGCCTCGCTTACGTTTTCTTCTTCCTTTTCTCCCTTGTAATCTTTTCCCGCTGCGGCTGCTTCTGCTGAACTATCTTCGACGGCTGTTTGCACTTCCTTTGCAGCCACCTGCTCCGCCGTTCCGTTTTGCTTCTCTGTTTCTTTTCCGGCTGCACCTCCTCCGGGAGTTAATTTCGCTGGTGCCCTCTCCGCCTCTCGTAATCCTGCTGCTTGTGGCAGCACCACTGGACCGGCACCCGCTTTTTCTCCTCCAGCGCCGTCCTGGCCCAACACGGGATTTTGAGGACTACTGACGTCAACGGGCAAAGCAGGCCGAGAAGCTGCGCTTCCTTGAGGAGGTCTACGGCCGGCAGCGTTGTTTTCGTCCCCTTCTCGTTCGTTTGTCGTGCTTCCTGCTTTTTCCTCCTTCACTCTTTCCTTCTCTTCTTCGTGTTCTGTATGTGAAGTTTCTCGGTCTCCATTTCCCACTGCAGCGTCAACAGCCTCGTCCTCACCATCCCTGTCTTCTTGGCTTTCATCTTGACTCACGTCCCCTTCCTCTTCGTCACCATCTAAATTCTCTCCAGTTCCGTTTATCGTCGGCACAGAAGCCTCTGAAATTTTTCCTGAGTCCTGTCCATCTGGTACTTCTCCCGGAATTGACTTCACCGATGGTTTCGGTGGTCGTCCGTCCAACGAACCAGTTTCAGTCTCTGTCTGTACTTCGGAGGAGGATCCGCGGGTGCTGTCATCATCGGTGGTATCATCACCAGCAACCACCGCAGAACGCTGACGTCTCCAGACACGATGGCCATCCCCAAACGCACGCACACCGTCCATCCCCCGACGCACGCAATCATCAGCATCGGCCGCCACCACACTAACACCGCGCCACAGCACGCAGAGAGCACACACCAGCAGTACACGGCCAGTCATCATCATCGCCATCATCACTCCTGTCACTTGCCTGCAGCCTTCAGCACAAACCAACTCCCCGTCAACGCAAAGTGAAAGCAAAAAAGGAGACAATTCACACAACCACGCACCGTCCTATCCAGCGACGAGAGTCACGCACCACAACAACAACAATTAGGTGGACGCCGCTCAACAACAATCAAAACAAAAGAGGAGCGCTCCCCGCTCTTGCCCCGTTCCTCACGCTCCCAAAGTCACCATTACTGTTATTCCCTCTCCTCAGGCCCTCACAGGCGCGCCACGCTCGCTTCAACACGCGCCCCTCCACCACAGGCAGTCCGTCATGCGCCCCCGCTGCGCCGCAACGTACGCCACCTCCTCTCAGTCAAACAGCTCCGTGTCCTCCACAATCGCCGGCATGCCCCGGCCGCGCAACACACACAGCGCCACAATGTCGTGCCGCCTATCCTCCACAATCACGAGCGCAACGCCCAACGCGTACTGGCGCACGTGCTCCATGCGCTGCAACCAAATGCCGATCAGGTTGGCCGTCATGCACTGCAGCTTCTTGTCCTTCTGCTTGTGGCACCAAAAAGACGTGTGGCCGGCGGCACCGCAGTGCTGGAAGAAATGCGGAGCAGCAACCGTCCGAGTGTCCGTCTTACTGTACTCGCGGTTTAACGCTTCCAGCAAGAACGGGATCAGTGGCAGCTCATCCAGCGGGTTCGTCCTCTTATTCCTCCTTCGGCACCCCGTCCTCCTCCAGAGCAGCAGCTGCCACTGCCGTAGACCACGCTCCTGTTGCAATCACTCCCACAGAGAAACAGGGAAGAGTGTGTGGATGTGTGCCGACAACGCACAGCGACTGTCATTGCCAGAGGAGGCCATCGTAGCACCGTCCGTCATGCGCCAGGACACACCATGCGACACCCGCATCCGGCAGTGCAAAAACAGAGGGGTGAGAAAAAGGACCACAAGAGCAGGCAACACCCTCACGCATGGCGGGCATCGTGCAGCCGCGTCAGCCAGCACCCAGCGGAATGCAAAGAAGGCGTCCACACGCACCCATCCGATGGCGCCGTGATTCCAACGGCAGTCACACACACGCAGCGGCCTCTACATGTCAGCAAGAAACGCAAGCCAACGTACCTCCATCGCCAAAGCACTCCTGCAGAGCGCTGTGCAAATAATTATGTGACTGTGCACGTGTGCTGTGGGAGGAGCTAAAAAGAAGAAGAGCACAGGGAGGCAAATCAACACAGCAATAGGCACAGCTGGATGGAAGCGATACATTTGGTACGTCCACGACCTCAACAATCACGCACGGTGGCGGCACACAAAAAACAAAGCAAGAAAAACACGGCGGCAGGGTGTGGCTGTGTGTGTGTGGCGCTGCGGGTGTCTGCCCGCCCTGGCCGCAAAAAAACAAAACAAGAGGGAAAGAAATGTGTGCTCCGCCCCACAGGCCCTCGTCGCACGCCCACACGTCGCGGCCCCTCCTCATGCGTGCAGCAGGCGAGGCGCACAGGGCCGTCGTCATGAGCGTGTCGGTGGGTGTGCGAGTGGAGCGGTTGGGCGGGAAACACACGGCACCCCTCACAGGAAGAGCGCAGCAAAAAACAATTGAAAAGAGGAAAGAGTAGAAAAGAAAAGACGTCCATAGTGATTGCCCCAAAAGCAAAAAAGATGGGATGGGGAAGTGAAAAATAATAAAAAGATTTTTAAAAAAAAGGAAAAATTATAAATTACGAACAGCAAAAGAAAAAGAAAATTATCTTAAAGAAAATATCATTTCTTGGAAGTAATTCTGCGCAGTGGAGGGCGCAAGTGTCCCACGCGGCTGCCAGTCACTCCTCACAGAGCCGCAAACCCCACAGTCCCAACAGCAGAAGCAGAAGTGGCAGCAGTCCGCTCCCGCACACACTGCAGGCATCGGTGTTATTCCCCTGCGACACATTCCCGAGACTGCTGCTGAGGGCTGCAGCCTTTACGTCCCCGTTCTGTGCATGGATCTCCTCCTTCTCCTGCCCATCCGTTCCTTCCGCCGTCTCCCCATCCGCACCTGAGCTCGCGCTCGCCCCAGGATTCACTGCGGTTCCATCGTGCCCCATGGCTTCAGCGTTAGGGGCATATGCATCTGCTGTGGCGGGAGTACCCACAAGAGTTTCTGATGATCCATCTCCCTGCACCGTACTTCGGTCTCCTGTCTCCACCGCTGCGTCACTGCCAGGCGAGGAAGCGCCACCCACATTTTTACTTCCATCGGAAGATTTTTCTTTCACCAACTGGGTTGCAGACCCCTCTCCTCCTGAGGAAGTCCTGGCATTGGACACCGTTGGTGCGGATACACCGTCCGCACCGCTGCTCCCCAACAACTGTCTCGGTTCCTCCGGTCGTCCAACACCAGAAGGCTGAATCGCGGTTCCCTGAGAAGGTGCATTCACCGGAGATGGAATATTGGCTTTATTCGGATTGAAGGCGGCGATCTCAGTGTCATCCCACGGGCGGTTGTACAGCAGGACGTTCGTCACCGTCACAGACACGTCTTCTTTGTTCTCTGCATTGGCTCCATCCCCTCCAATGTAGAAGTGGGAGATCTCTTTCGACTCACCATTTCCCAATGCACATTCTCCATTCCCACCCACTCGCTGACCATCGACGTACACGGAGCCCTGGGTGCCGTTCTTCAACAAAATTACCACGTGTTGAGGTGTCTCTGTCTCCCACGTGCTGCTGAGCTCCTCAGTTTTTCCGTCACCGCACAGTACATGCCACTTCTTTTCGCTGTCGTACGACAGTCCCAGCAGTACATTATTTTCATCGCCATTACTGCCCGCACGCACACCCATCAACGGAATGGGGGTGTTTCCCTCCGGCATTTTTTCAATGGACACCGTCGCCACAAGAGTGAAGTTGTAGTTCGCAAAGTGGTACAGCTGATTCTCCCCCTGCTTGCCAACAGGCCACTCCGCCCACGCACCCTGGAATGTCACACCCTTTTCCGTGCTGGTCACTGCTGACGCTGCTGCCCCAGCTTTATTATTTACTGTGGCGTTCACGCCGAGGTACTCGTCCCTCCACATTTTCTCAGAGAAGTTGCCCGACAAAAAGCCAACCAGCCCAGCCGTGATCTTAACAGTAGGGCTGCAGGCATCGTCAGTTGAGCGATCCTTCTCAGCAATTAATGAGGTGCACAGCTGGGAGACACGTCCGTCCACCTCCTTCCAGGTCGTCAGCACATCCTTCACACGCTGCAGCTGCTCAGTCAGAAGCACAGAGACCATACCGGGTGATGGTTTCACATCCTTCTTCTTCTCGTACAGTGCAATCAACTCCTTCTTCTCATCAGTGTTTTCACCACTGTTGTACAACAGGGAGCTGGCGGCAGCGTCATCATCATCGGATACCGGCCCAATATCAACAATGTGCGTATTGTCCGTCAGCCAAAGATGAAGTTTGCCCTTTTCTTTACCTCCTTTCTCAGCATACACCGGCAGGGTAACGAGCATCACATTCCTCTTATCACCATCATTTCCAACAGTCGCTGTGATGAACCCGCTTCTAACAGCCTTCTCTTTTCCGCCCTTTTTGTTGTTTCCCCACACACGCGAGAGTGTCCCGAGTGCCTCCGTCCACGACTCCCCCTTGTCACCGGACTCGTACACCCTGCGGCGGCCACCATCACACGCAGCCATCATGATGAGTTTTCCCTCCTCCCACTCCACGACGGAGGGATCGCTGCAGCCACCGTCAGACATCCCCTTCGACAGCTTCCAATTCGTATTATCCTTCGAGTATATGATCAGTGAGACAGTCTTCACATCCACTTCAGTGCCATCCGCCGCCTTCTTCGTGCCTTCCACAGGAAATACAAGAGTCTCATCCTTCATCTTAACACCAGATCCACCGCTTCCAATCAGCCTTGTCCAGGAATCGGGCTGTGTGCCAAAAAGTCCTTGCGGGGAACTTTCAGGATCTTTCCAGTCAATTTTTTTGCTATTTGCATCCTCACCACTGACGCTCCCTTTCACCAGCAAAAGTCCCAATTGAGCCGCGTCAGACGCACCAACAGCTGCAGAGCTGTACTGTCCAACAAGCATGTAAATATCATTCCCCTTCAAAACTGTTGTTGGTCGGCTCACATCTACCTTCTTCTTTTGTTCCTCGGATGTGCCTTTCTCCAGTACTTGTGTCGTCTTTAAGGCATCACTAAACAATTCCTCCGGTGTGTTTGCAGTTTTTGTCGTGAGAGGTTGAGATGCAACGCCAGTAAAGACTTTTTCAGCCTTCTTGCACTGCGCCTCGGCAACGGCAAATACGTCATTCCCCACTTTTAGAAGGCTGGGAGCACCCAACGACTCCACAGTTTCACCCTCAGTGATGCCTTTCCATTCAAACTGGGGATCATCTGACTGCCCCGCAACTCCCGCAGCCCCTCCACTGCCGCAGCACACCATCACGACGAGGAGGAGATGCAGCACCGCGGAAGTAAACACACGCCGGGACATGTTGGGCCTCTGCGGCTCACACTCTCTTCCTTCCCTCCTCCTTCCGCTGGATCCGGTCACGCGTCGACGGTTGTGTGTGCGGGGTGCCTTCACTGCAGCAACACGTGAGTGCATACAAATATGTGTGTGTGGGCGGTGTGTGTGCTGTTGTTGGTCCTTTCAGAGCCTTACAATTCCACAGTAGCGGTTAGCGCTTGTTATTAACTTCTTTCCTTTGTGTGTGAGTAAAAGAGAGAGAAGTTAAGAAAAAGGAGTGAAACAGTGAACACCGTCACCCATCCACAGTGAGTGGCATCATCATCGTCATCCCTGCCGCAGTCACTCTCAACAACAACTCACGCACGCAGACACATGAAACGAGAAGGAAGAACAGTGCAGCGGGAACATCAAAAACCATCATCACCAGCAGCAGCAGGAGCCACGCCCGGCACGTCGTTATTCGTCACGCGTCAGCACACACTGAACAACGCCCTCACAAAAAGAAAAACCAGCAGGACAAAAAAACCACAGCCGCCCTTCACGGCACACACGCGCTGCCGCCAGTCGTTTTACTCTTGTCTCTTCCAACGCACCCGCACATCGCCCCGCACAGCCGGAGAATCCTCCGTCGGCGTACGAACAGCGGGAGGAACACGTCGGACGGTGCAGCTGCTGGGCTGAAGCCTATCCGCAATAATCCCAGACACCAAAACGCCACGCCGCCCATGGGCAGAAAGCCAAGGAAATCACGCTCGCAGCACGGCAACAAAACAATTCGCGATCATCCCTCCTCGCAAGGGCAGCCGCAGCAACAATCGTGTACGTGCGTGCGTCCTCTGCGTTCACGCCGCCCCACAGCGTGCGCAACATAGCGTGTGCATGTGCTTGTGTGTTTGGCAGCGTGTATACTTGCAGAGCAGCTGTGCAGCACAAGAGTGTCCAAAGAAAGCAAAGATAGAGAGAGGTGGATAGCACACACGCACACACGCAGCCCGCGGAATGGGTGCTCTCAACCACAAAACAATGAAAAACAAAACAAAAGGCCGAAGCGTGGGACGACCAGCGCACACTCTCTCATTGCTCCCGTAAAGCAAAACACACACACACAGGGAGAGAGAGTGAGAGGTCGCCCACTCAATGCAATGGAAACAAAACAAAAACAGTTACGGTGCTCCGCCCATGCAGCCAGGCAGGACGGCAGCGGTGCGTGTCGTGCAAAAGAGAGCACCAACGGGCCTGCATGGGTGTGCATGCAATATACAATGGGCACATTATGTGTGTGCTTCGTGGGATGAGGTGAGGGCGAGAGTCCATGCAAGGACACACACAGAGAGTGAGTGAGAGACGAGTGTGTGTGCGGGCGGTGCATGGCTCTCTCTCCCTCACTCTCACGCGGCCACCAGCGCAGCCGCACACGCAACAACAAGAAGAAGCAAAAGAGGGGAGGTGGTGTGGGGGACAGCGGTGCTGCCGTCAATGTCGGCTGTGATCTCTGTATTGATTGTTTTATTGACGGCGTTCTCCGGTACTGTTGTGTACCTCTCATCCTTATCTGCCTCAGTGTCCTTGCCTCCTGAGGCGGCTTCAAATTCTGCGGTCTTATCGTTGTGTGCCACGTCATCATTGACGTCGTCGTTATTAGCCCGTTCAACGTCACTCGCATCACCAGAGGTTTGAGTGCTTCTTGTGCCAGCGGTAGTCCTTTCAGCAGTAGGAGCTGCAGGGCTGCTGTCGTCGCCGTCGTCATACGTCGTGGCAATTATACCTGCGTTGGGTATTTCCTCTGATTGCAATTCGGTGTTGCTGGCTGGCAGAGCAGCGGAGCCAATATCTCCCTTGGAATCATGTTGTGTCACTGAGGCGGCAGGAGGTGTGGGATTGTTAGCACCACTGTTCTCCACCGTGCTTCCGGCAACGCCACTGCTATCCGTGGAGGTAGATAATGGTGTTGTTTTCTCTCGACTCAAATGCGATACGCTCTCCGGTGACTGCAAGGAGGATGCTCCTTCCTCGTGCTTTGTTGAACCTTTCGTTTGTAGCATCCTCGTTTTGTGTGAGTGACCTCCGTCTTGTGGCTTTGAATGTTTTTCCGCTCTAATTTGTGGATTTGTTTTTTCTGACTGTAATGTGTTTGTTCCTGGTGGTGGTTGTCGTGGTGTTGGTAGTAGTGGTTCTGCTGGAGGTGGTGGTGGTGGTGGCAGTTGGAGATTTCTCGTGCCTTCCTCATCCTCCGGTTGGCCGACTGTTGGCTCTTGACTCCCAGTTTGTTTGGGACGATCGACATCTGAACTGACATTCTGTTCGCCTGTTATTTGTGAATCCTCGCTTCCTTCCAACGTATTCGTCACTTCCAGTGAACCTGCATGTTCCCGTCTTTCTTCTGGATTTTGTCCCGCTTGTGACATCTGGTCTGAAGAAGATAATCCCTTCGATGTGTCACCGCTGCCTTCGCCACTTTTGTCATCAACCTCACCATCAGCAGCAGCAGCGACCACAGCGGAGTGTTGACGCCACCAACGACGACGGCCATCCCCAAACGCACGCATTCCTCCACGGCGGACGCATGCGCACGGCCTCCTGTCCTCCTGCCGAACGCCTCCGCGCACTCCCTCCGCAGCTGAGCGTGCCACCGCAAAACAAAATACTCATCCGCACCGCCATCACCTCCGCCAGCAACATCGGCCGCCGGCACACTAACACCGCACCACAGCACGCAGAGGGCACACACCAGCAGCACACGGCCAGTCATCATCATCGCCATCATCACTCCTGTCACTTGCGTGTAGCCTTCAGCACAAACCAACTCCCCGTCAACGCAGAGTGAAAGAAAAAAAAAGAATAGACAAGTCACACAACCACGCACCGTCCTATCCAGCGACGAGAGTCACGCACCACAACAACAACAATTAGATGGACGCCGCTCAACAACAATCAAAACAAAAGAGGAGCGCTCCCCGCTCTTGCCCCGTTCCTCACGCTCCCAAAGTCACCATTACTGTTATTCCCTCTCCTCAGGCCCTCACAGGCGCGCCACGCTCGCTTCAACACGCGCCCCTCCACCACAGGCAGTCCGTCATGCGCCCCCGCTGCGCCGCAACGTACGCCACCTCCTCTCAGTCAAACAGCTCCGGGTCCTCCACAATCGCCGGCATGCCCCGGCCGCGCAACACACACAGCGGCACAATGTCGTGGCGCCTATCCTCCAC
>NW_001849515.1:160618-167505 GCF_000209065.1 Trypanosoma cruzi
GCCGCCCGCGCGGGGATCCTTCGCACGTGCCACAGCACGTGAGACGTTGATCAACAAACCGCTGCCATCGGCACGGAGGCCAGCGTTCAGAGCTGCCTTGAGATCACCGCCCCTGAGCACCAATGCCAGGAACAAGAAACCACAGCGTCGGGGCACGCACTCGCACGCGGCTGAGAGCAATCGGATCTGTGGCGCCCACAACAAGACCAACGTTCTTGTTGTAGTTCCACACTGTCTCTGCGTGCTCTGCGACCGACTCGTACAGGTGGCGGCCGTTCACGCGGAGGCACTGAATTTCATTGGAGCCCTTATTGGAGGTCTTGCAGAGGACAAACACACCCTTCGATGTGTACTGCAGGAACGGCGAGAGGGAGTCGCCACCCATGTACGGGGACGTCGTAATTGCATGAGCTTTGAGATGCTCAAAGGCAGACTTGGCGTAAGCCTCTGCAGTATCAGCAATGTCGCCACGCTTAGCATCCAGAACAACGGGAATGTTGGCCGGAACGTGAGCAATCACCTGTTGCAGTGCTTTCCAACCCTCCCCACCAAAAAACTCAAAAAAAGCGGCGTTTGGTTTGTATGCGGCGGCGTATTCCGCTGTAGCGTCAATCAGACGCATGCACTCCTCTGCAGCTTCCGCTGCTGTCTTTGCGCGGGAGTCCAACCCAATGCAGAGCAGCGTCGACTTTGCCCGCTCATTGAGCATGTCAAAGAAAGCCATGGACATAACTCCCCTTCTCTTTTCTCTTTTTTTTTTTTTGTTGTTGTTTTTTCTCGCCTTATCTTCAAATTCAGTGTTGATGAGAATAAAGTAATCCTCTTTTTTTTTGTCCTGCGGGCACGTTTTGCCACGCCTGATAACTGGACGCCGTGTTGCTCCTTTGCCCTCGGACTCCAGCCGCATTTGTAAGCATCAACGGGAAATCCATTTATAAAAAAAAAAATTTAATAAAACAACATCAACGCCACGTAAAGACCTGAAGACTACACAGCATGACAGCCGCTAGGCGTCGTGGCAGCAGCACTCCAGAAGGAGCTTACTTCACCATCCCCCTCTTCCATGTCTCCTACTTACCCACCCCGCGTTCGTTTACAACCCCTGAGGGCAACGACACCAATACCATAAAAACACCTAAATAGCCTTACCAACAAGATGCCAGTTCGCGTACGGCGACCAGCCACACTTGGATTTCAATTGAGACTCCTTCACAACCCACTCCATGGAGAGGTCAAAGAAACGCTGGCTTTTCTCCGATAGCCCTAGGCCAAAGATACGGTTGGGGTTAGTGTGCATGAGCCGCACAATGTCCCCAATTGTCAGTCTTCGTGCCTCAATTGCCTTCGGCATTGCCGCTGTTGGGTGCGGCCAGCGCCCCGCACAAACTGTGAGAAGCAACGGAACAACCACCTCAATAGAAGGCATTCCACTTGGCGGGTTCGTCGCGTCGCTTTTCTCTTCCAGCGTGTGTGGTGCGTGGTCAGTACCAATGCAGTTCACTGTGCCGTCCAGCACACCCTCCCAGAGCCGCTCATGATGCTCCGGGGGACGCACAGGAGGATTCACCTTCACCCGCGCCCCACAGCAACCATAATCCCCCGTCGTCAAAAACAGATGATGCGGCGTCACCTCCGTCGTGACATGCAGCCCCTCTGCCCGCGCCTGACGGACAAGCTCCAGACCTTCACCTGTTGAAAGATGAGCGACATGCAGGCGTGTGCCGTGACGTCGGGCCAATTCAATACCGTAGGCGATGGACGCAGACTCTGAATGAACCGGGCGTCGCAATGAGTGCGACGCCGGCCCTGTGTAAGGGTTCGCAGAACAAGCTTCGTCATTGTGCGTCGCGTGTTCGCAGTGCGCCACGAGCGGAATGTCAAGTTTGCCACAAAGTTCAAAGGCGGCCTCCGTCACATCCGCGCTGCTCTTGAGGTTCCCGGTGGAGTTGTCAAGATAAAGCTTCAGTCCGGCACAGCGGGCCTTGAGAGCCGCGTGTTGCGGTTGTGTCCACAGCGTTTCCAATTCCTGCAGATGCTCGTGGGCGGTAGCACCAAAAAATAAGCGAATGTCGCACAATTTCTCCACCGCCTTGGCACGACGCACCTTCTCAGCAAACGCTGTGATCGTCTGCGTTGGTGGTTTTGTGTTGGGCATGTCGCACACCACACCGATTCCACCCGCGTAGGCCGCCTCGGACTCACTCCGCATGTCACCCTTCTGCTCCAGGCCGGGCTCGCGAAAGTGGACGTGGCAGTCAACAAGTACGGGCAGTTCCACCCGCGTCATGGACGTCACTTGCGTGTCCCTTCTCCCTGCTTCACTACCCCCAAGTCCAGACGCCACTACACTCGAGATAATCGCCGCAAGCCACTCCACATAAAAAGACGGTTCGAGTTTAAAAAAAAAAAAAAAAAAAAACGGTGAAGCCGCGTCTTCCACGACGCCATGAAGTGCCTAACGAAAAAGGCAGTCAGAAAAAAAAAAAAAAAAAAAAAACGTAAAAGAAATTTAAAAACCAACAACGCCGAGGTTGCTGCACATACTCGCCAAAAAAAATAATAATAATAAAAACAAAGCAAAAACTTATCCACATGCTTCTTTTTTCCTTTTTTTTGTTTTTTTTCGTTCTTTCTTCCTCTGCTTTTTCTCGTGTGGACTTCAAATCCAGAAGTCTACTGCTTGAAGGGGGTCTCACACATATCACACCGAACCCTCCCTGGTGCGTTGATGAATGTGCAGACGCCACAAGCGACCTGCGCCTTTGCCTCGGCAGCGCCGCTACGCCGACTTTTACCAACGGCGCCGTGGAGCCGGGTCGCACCAAATGCCGTGGAGCTCTCTTGCACCGGTTGGAGCAGCTCCGCCGGGACCTCCTCCCACACCTCAGTCTCCTTCATTGCACCCGCAATCTTCTCCAGCACACGTTCCGTGGCGTTCACTGTCAGTACGTCGCCGTCGCATAGACCGTAGTCAAACAGAGTACCGGCATCCTCATCGCCCTGCAAAGACGTTGGCATTTCATTGGTATCAATGACTAAAGGGGACGCAACATTGCCGGAACCAGACGGTTGCGCTTCGGATTCGTTCTTCTCCATTGTGTGGTTCCGATGACGGCGCAGTGGCTTACGCCCACGGAGAAGCTCCATCTCCTGCAGAGGCAACAGAAAACCGTGATGCTCTGCCACCAGACGAGATATGGCCTGTTTGAGCTCACGCAGAGTGGTGGTGTGATGCAGTTCTCGAAGTACATCCGTGGACTCGTAAAAGTTTTTCCTACTGCGGCGAAAGCGTAGCTGTAGTCTCAGCGACCCGTTCAAAAAGTAACGAGACGATTCCCTAATTCCCTCGAGAAGCGATGCCACACATTCCTCGCAAGTGGGCGGGTCAAAGACACGGTCCGTGTTTCGCTCCACAAATAAAATCGTTTTGCTTGAATTCACCCTGCATCGGATAAGTTCCGTATTCTTCTCTCCTGAAGAAGGAGATGGAGGTAAAAGCATTCCCGATTTTCCATACGTCTCAATTATTTCTATAAACTCTGTCAACGGCAGCAGCAACAGTGGAGGGAACGGCGGCAATTTGTTGTCATCGTCCAGAGAGTACACGTCACAGGCATCGTCGATGGAAATGGCGGAAGATCTCTGGTGCCACAGTCGCACGAGATGCCGGGCAACGGATTTTGCCTCCCAAAACGGATCTGCCGGATTAAGAAGATGCGGTGCAACAAGCGTCCCACCATGTGGACAGAGCAACGCCTCGTAATCAAAAAAAGGCGGGAGCGAGAAGGTGCCATCCAAATCCATGAACCATCGCCGCCAAAGTGTCACCCACCACATCGGAATGCACCCGTATGTGTAGCACAAATCCGGACACGTCGCGGCACGTGCCTTCTTGAGTGCCTCCTCCGCCTGCTGCAGTGGAGTCGCAACAGACATTGACGGTGTCACTTGTGGAGCGGTTCTTGTCTCAGTGGAACTATTGGTTTGTTTAAACCTTTTCTTCTGCCCTCCTCGCCGCACCCGCATGGACTCCCACGCTGCTTCCGCCTTTTTTCGCTCTTCCTCCTCTCTTGTGAGCGTGGCAATCTGCGTCTCGGCGGCGGCAACCACGGCAGCCTGCTCCTTTTCCCACGAACGATAGTGATCCCGGTAAAGGCGTTCGAGGTTCCTCTTCCACACGTAAGAATTCGGGTGTTGTTTCCGCATCTCTGCCTGTGGCATGGAAAGGAATTGAGCGGCAGATGCCAAGGTGGGGAACCGTTTCGACTCAGCGATCTTTGACATCTTCGCATGATGGCGCTGCGCTGTCAAGCTGACGGTGTTTTGAATGCAGTCGGGGCACCGGAGAGTACTCTCCGTGGGAAGGTACGGCAGAAACTTGTCCAAAACCTCGAATGTGTTTTCGCCCGCGCAGAGCGGCTGCGCAACTCGCTCTCGCAGATAACGCCAAGTAGCCGCAGGGACCACCTGAACTGCCGCGGATGGCGCAAGAAGCCGATGATCGCAGAGAAGTCTGCCACATTCGGGTAAAGTAAGCCTGGAGACATTATCATGCCAATTGTTATTTTTATTATTATCATTATTATTATTATTATTGTCGTTACTCTCGTTTCTGTCCGCTGCCTCCTCCATGCGAAGGGCGGCAAAAAGCCCCGTGAAGCCCTGACGGTTCACCACACCCTTCCGCTTCGCATTTGCCGCAAGAGACTCCTCCCAAAACTCTATCAAGGCTTTGCTTACATACACCGTCCGCCCCGCCGCCGCCGCCGCCGCCGCCGCCGCCGCCTCCCCTTCACTTCTCATCTCTTCGCAGTAAATATTAGTTTGATTGATTGTGTCGGCTTGGTTGCCATGGCACTTACTCTTCAGTGCGTCACGGGCGCCACTGAGCAACGCCAACGCTGCCCTCTCCTCGTCCCACGATTTCTTCAACCGTAGCACCTCCGCTGCCATGGCCCTTGTGCAAACCGCACAGGCGTAATCACGCACTCGCCAGCCGACGTGGGAAGAAGACATCTCCTCGGCAACAGGAAAAGTGCCGCGCAATGTAGGCATTGTGTTCAGCAGCGACGCCAATCGCGCTGACAATGCAGAGGGAACAAGTTTATACGGAGCCCAGGGAGCCAACTTGCCGTGTGGACAGCGCAGGCCCTCCATTAGGTCCAAAAGCAAAGCCCAAGATGTCCCTTCAAACAGTATATTATTTTCGTTGGCCATATCCACACCCCCTCCTCCTTCATTTATTCGCGTGGCGGTGGCGTCGTCGTCCAGCTGCTCTGTGGATGTTGCGCCGCGTGCGTTATCGCATGTCTCATTTCCCACCAGCGATGATGAATTGGGAGGATCGCCTCCCATCATGTCCTCGAGACCAGTACGACTGCTGGCATTCCTTCGCAACCGCTTCTTTCGCTTCTCGCACTCATTGTACTGCCGCACATCCACATACGATGGAAGGAAACCGCGACCAAACAACCGGAGCCAGCTTGAGGGAACAGCAAAAAGGTCCGCAAGCTCAGTGCTACTCCGCTCGCCCTCATCCTCCTCCTCCTCCTCCTCCCTTGCCGCCGTTTCTACCGTGACGCTGTTGCATAGAAGCCTCCCTCCAAGGAGATTTAGTGCAATTTCCCCCCATTGCTGCAGAAAAAACAAAAAATCGGCCCGACGCAACTCCCAGTCTTGTCGCCGTATTTCCAATTCACGATTCAATTGCTGCACGTGTTTTAAAAGACGAGGAGGCAACGGAAAAAAATTACCCCTCTCGTTCTTCAAATCCTCAGAAGCCCGTATCATGTCGTCATGCAACGCTGTTGTAGACTCGCATGGGCGTAACTGGTACACCAACATGTACGCTTCCTTTGAGATGACCCGATTGCCGTGAAGACGATGATGAAGTTTCGTCACCTTTGCATCGTCAAAGAGGTACCACCCTGCCTCCTCGTCAACTTTGCCGTGGAATGTGTAATGACCAGAGAGGGCAGTCTCGCCAATGTGATTTACAACACCCATGAGTGTGTAGCATGCCTTACTACAATTCGTCGTGGTGGTAGCAGCAGTATTAGTAGTGTCCGTGATATTAGCAGCACCATCCGTGGCGGAGTCGTTCTCTTCATTCCTCTGTTGTTGCTGCTGCTGCTGCCAGCGGTTGATGTAATCTGTCAGCTCCCACTCAAGTGGGAAGCTCACGGATGTCGTCACCTTCTCCCGCTGCAGTGTCTGCAGGTCAAAGGCGAAGCGATTGAGGTGCACCACCAAAACATCCGGAAGTGTTCGCAGGTACTGACAGGAGGATGCCGTGGTCGTGAGGTTGCAGCCATCGCACATAAACCCTTCCACCTCCTCCGGCTGCAGAAATGTGCTCAGTGCCTCCTCAACGGTACCCTTCACAGGAAGTGAGAGAAAAAAAAAGGGCTCCGCCCTCTTAAAGACGCGGTGGCAGTTGCTGCACCGACGGTCATAAAGAAGCGTCCCCTCAAACGTCCGCTCCACAACCTCCCCACCGTGGTGCTGCAGCCAACTGATCAGCAATGCAAAGAACTCCTGCGCATCCTGCTGTGTCTTCGTGTCCAAAGAAAGAAAGGCAGCAAACGGCTGTGCGTTGGCCCCATTACCGTCACGTGTGAGTGCCATCTCCGCAAACAGTTCTCCCAAGCCAGATGCCTGTAAGGCATACTTTATGGGTTGTGATCCCTCGTCTTCTCCCCTCTCCGCATCATCTGGTTTCTGAACCGAGTCTTCACAAATCTCATACACGCGATGTTCCTCAACGGAGAGATCCTCCGCACAGGCGCTGAACACCTCGTACCGCACGCTCGGGATATTAAAAAGCAGCTGCAGAATGGCATTGAGGTAACATGTGTTACCCAGGTTTGTTATGCCTCTACGCAGCA
>NW_001849515.1:167605-176430 GCF_000209065.1 Trypanosoma cruzi
CACCACGCGGTTACGCGTCGTTGTGTGTCGGCAAACACAAGGAGTCCCGAGGCGGTACGCTGAAAACAAGACGTCAGCAGAGAGCGACGCAGACGGGTCGTCCGCTCCACGCTCGCTGTTTGGGGACACAGGCAGCCGGGTGACCCAATCATCAGCCTCCAGCATCGTTTTTTCTCTTTTGGTTGTTTGGTGGTTTCTTCTTCTTTTTCTTCGGCTTCCTTCCGACTTGACTTCTCGCCTCCAACGATGGCACCCAGCCACCTGCAGCAAGTGCGGCACCACCACGAGAAACACACACACACACACGCACAAAAAAAAAAAAAAAAAGGTAAATAATAATAATAAAATCAAAAGAATGACGGTTGAAATTTCAACAAAGGGGAAATCGGGAGAAGAAAGAAAAAAAGGGAAAAAAAAAAAAAAAGGCCACCGCCTTCGCCCTCCCTCATATAAAAGAATGAAGGATGTGAAAGAATAAAAGGAGGAGACGGTAAAACAGCCCGCAGAGACACACACACACACAAACAAAGCTGCACAAACCGTGTCCGCCTTCAGTATGGCGGGGCTCAGGAAAGAAGCACCAGAATAGGGTACCCATCCGCGGCGGAGCAACGCACCTGCATCCCGCCGCCATCCCGACCCGCCGCTGCCGCCTCTTCTGCCGTCAAAAGGGCATGTGTGAAGGGCTTCAAAACCACCAACTGTCGTCGTTCGTACCGAGAAAAAAGTGGAAGTTGTCGCTTGTGATGCCTTGATGGAAGACGGCGGAAGAAACACCGCTGAATCCTCGCCGCAACCTGCGGCACCTCTCCACGCTGTCGCACGGCATCCCGCTCCCCGCCACTTTTCACTGAAGAATTCGTCGTTGTGTCCACGATGTTTGACCCGGTAGCCCTGTCAATGAGACAAGAGGCATTCAACGGGATCCGAGTGCCCACGGGAGCATCCGCAGGAGGAAATGACACTGGATTACCCACCACTTTTGTCTGTTGCGGTAAAAAATAAAAGAAATTCGTCTCCGCGTCATGCTTGTGATGGTAAAATGTGTTTATCGTGCGCTCATGCTCCGCCGGTGCTCCTGCAAGTGCCCATGCGTCCTCATACCCCGGCATGGACTCATCGCGTCCCATAAAAAAGTTTCCAAGCAACACATCAGGCCTTGCCACTCGTGAGAAGAACGTGAGGGCCACCTCGCGGTGCGGATCCAACTGCCCCTTCACCCGCTGCCTCGCCGGCGTCCCGGGCGCTACATGCAACGTGAATGGACTCCCGTTCGCGCTTACATCGGGCGACACAAGTGGCATCCCTCCTACCGCCAGGCTCTTGCCACGGTAAGAAAGATCCACGTTCGTCAGCACAAAGCGAACACCGCCACCGTCACCACCCACCGCCGTAGCCGCATCCACTTTGCTTGATTCTGTTGCTTTTCTGCTGGCTGAGTCGTGGACGGACGGGGCGGTGGAAACAAACTCGGCCGTGAGAGACGGACAGGAAAGAAGAAGACGCCCGCCCCAAACCGAGTCATGGCGCCTAAACAGCTGCAGACATCCACAACGACCGTTTCGCACAGCTCCAACTAATTCGTATTGAGGGCCGTCTTTGGCATCTGCTGGCAAAAGTTCGGCCTGCGTGTTATCATCGTGTGGCTTACTAATGTGTCTGGGCGCCAACTGACTGCAAAGCGCCTCGGCCACCTGCGGCAAGGAGTCCTGAAGCGCGACGATGTCCGGGGCAGCTTCCCTAATTGTGTTGCAGATCAACGGTATGCGTTCTTGAATGGAGAGACGACGTCTGCAGCGGCGGTGTGTGTGTCCGGCACCGTCGACGGACCACGAAAGCAAAGAAATTGGCGGCGCTGTTGATACCGAGCGTGTCATCCCCATCCTCGTCATCGCAGCATCCACGACAGCGGTAATAACTGAGGCTTCAAACGGAAGTGTAGGCCGCACAACATGACGCCACCTCGATGGGCGACGCATCCCCCTTTTTTGTTTTTCGTTTTTGTGTTTGTTTGATTGTTTGTTTCTTCCCTCTGCTGTCAATCCGGGTGTGTGTGCGTAGAGACGTGTTGTTAAAACAAGTTTACATGTGACGAGAACAGGAGAGAATGTGTGGGAGATGCATTCACCACACAGAAACACAGACAGAGTGGCACAACATGTAAAAGAAAAAAGAAGCATCCAAATTCCTTTGAAAAGACACGTGCGCCATTTTTTGTTTTTTGTTTTTTCTCTCATTATTTTTTTATTACAATTTTATTTACAAAACACTTTGAAGCAAACCATCACTCGTTTTTATCGATGCTGTCAAAGCCTGCAGTCACGCATCGCATGCCGCCTCCCAATGCGAAGGTGAGACCCAATCCCAGTGTACATGCAAACCACATGAAATGCGACCTTTTCTTTTTTTTTTTTCTTTTCTCCGTTCCCCCAACTTTTCATTTCTTTTGATTTCGTCCCCTTCCCTCTCGCCGCCCCAACAAAAACAAAAATGAAAACAAATTTAAAAAATAAATTTAAAAAAAGAAAAAAAAGAAAACATCGACGTTCTTTTTTATTCGTACGTCCCTCAATTTGTTCTGCCCAAATCAAATCGGAAAAAAACCAAAAACCAAAAAAAGGAGAGGAGGAAAAGAAGGAGGAAATATTCACTGAACCCCAAAGCCCCGCTGGGTGCTCTTGGAAGGACACACACACACACCCACACAAAAGAGGTGCAAACGACAAGAAAGTCATATAAAATAAATAAAAGTGAAGGCAATCCCCACTCATCCCCACTCCCTCCTCTGCTCTTGTCCGATAGCAGCGGGGGCATCCTGCTCCCATGCATTCGGTGGACGTAAAACATGCGCACACCGCCCCCATCCCAATGGACAAACAGACAGAAATAAATAAATAAATAAATAAAAGCATGCGTGTATTTCAATAAATTTCCACGTCCGTGTATACATGTACGCTCCTTCCCCCGTCTCCTTACTCGCCTTATTTTTTTATTTTTATTATTTTTTTTTTGATTTTTTTTGTTTCTTCTACTTTCATACACCCCTTTCTAAACGTCGACCGCATGAAGTTTCATTTGTTGCGATGATGGTAGATAAATAAGGAAGGGTGAGATGTCATGGAGACGCCCTTGCCTCATTCCTTTTTTGATGTTGATGTTGTCGCTTTTTTTTTTTCTCCTAGGGAAGTGTGTGTGGGAGAGGGGGAGGGGGGGGGAAGCCGTCGGTTTCTTTTGGGTGTTTGTGTGTGTATATATATATACATATGTGTGGGCACTGTTACTCGTTTGCTTTCATTCACCCTCCCTTCTGTTTGGTATTCATAATAATAATAATAATAACAGTCATATACATGTACATGTACATACATGCGCATTATTATTATTATTATTATTAAACTTTGTTATTTGGTTTAGCTCGTATTACGCCCATCACTCTTGCAAATTGGTTTTCCTGTGCCCCTTTCCCCTGTTGCCGCTGCCTGCCTACAGCAACGCTGCGACTTGTGCCTCCAACTTCTCCGTGTCCTTTGAGAAGTTCCGGATGCCCTCCTCCAACTTTTCCTTCGCCATCGTGTTTGGCTCCGCCTCAAAGAGCGACTCCGGCCCTGTGAACGGCGGCAACTTCTCCGTCTTCTCCGTGAGGTGCGCCGGGTCGAGTTTGCGTGGGACGGGGCCGGGGGTGTTGTCGAGCGACTCCAGCAGTTTGGGTGAGATGGTCAACTTGTCGCACCCCGCCAGCTCCAGCACCTCCCCCGTGTTGCGGAAGGAGGCACCCATCACGATGGTCTTGTACCCGTGCTGCTTGTAGTAGTTGTAGATCCGCGTCACGGAGATGACGCCAGGATCCTGCGCACCAACGTAGCTTTCTGCCTTCTCCGGCTGGTGCTCCTTGTACCAGTCAAGGATGCGGCCAACAAATGGAGAAATAAGAGAGACGCCGGCCTGCGCACATGCGACGGCCTGCCCAAACGAGAAGAGGAGCGTGAGGTTGCAGTTGATGTTCTCCGCCTCAAGTTTCCGGGCAGCTTGAATGCCTTCCCACGTGGAGGCCAGTTTAATGTAAAGACGAGACCGCGGCGTACCGGACTCCTCGTAGAGCTTCACAATATGCCTCGCCTTTGCCACCATACGTGCCGTGTCGTATGAGAGCCGGGCGTCCACCTCCGTGCTCACACGACCGGGAACAATCTTCAGAATCTCAGAGCCAAAGTTCACCGTCAATTTGTCGACAGACAACTCCAGCAGATGTGCCTTCTCGTCCGCACCGGGGGTGAGTCCATCACGCAGACGGCTGACGTTTTCCTTCGCAAACTTCACCGCATCTTCAATAAGTTTGGCGTACTGCGGGAGTTGACTGCCGGCAAGCACGAGGGACGGGTTTGTTGTGGCATCCTCCGGCTTAAACTTTGCCAGTAGCGAGAAGTCCGCGGTGTCGGCCACGACAATCGTGTGTTGCTTGAGTCCCTCCAGTTGAGACATGGCAAACGCGTATCACCTTTGTTTTTTATTGGTGGTGGTGGTGGTTCCTCTTATGCCTCCTCCTGTTGTTATGTATTTTCCCCCGCCAATGACGCTGTTAAAAGGGATGTTAACTGCTTTTTGTGTTTTGTTGTGTTTTTTTGTTTTTGTTTTTGTTTTTGTTTTATTTTAACTGCGGATACGTCTCCTTAACAAATGGCTTCCACACGGAGTGCGTACATAATGAGCGTGCATGTACACATGTGCATATAATATATAATATACATGCCCGCCAGCAGCGACAGCAAAAAATAAAAATAAAAAAATAAAAAGAAAGGGGGCAGTAAAGGCTGACAAACACACGGAAGCATTTATCCATGGATGCCTGCTGGCACGCAGAAGTGGTCTCCCTTTTTTTTTTTTTTTTACTGCAGGTTCAGAGAATTTATTTTTTTTTTTTTTTTTTTTTTTTTTTTGGCCACGGATGCAAAAGAGCACAAGACGACAAACACAAAATAATAATAATAAACGTCTGCCTGCACGCACATTTTTATATACGCCCACGCACACAAACACAAACAGACAAAAAAAAAAAAGGAGAGAAAGGGAGAATTGGACGCGTATGTAATTGCTCATATATATATACACATATATATGGATAGAAACACACCAAAGACAGAAGAAAGAAAAAAAAAAAAAAAAAAAAGAACGCATTCAAATAACAACGATGCCAATAGTATTGGTAGTGGTAGCCGAGGCAAAGAGAGAGAATAATAATAATAATAATAATGGAAAACAGTACGGTGGCAACAAAGAAAGAAAGAAAGAAAGAAAAACAATGATGATAACAATGGCAAACAAATAAAAAAAAAAGGAAAAAAACAAATAAACATCTCTTTTCTCTTTTTTTTTTTTTTAAGGGAAAAACAACAGGACGTAAATATCACTTAACAACTGTCCGCCTGTTCTGTCCCGTCGCCCTCTTTATTTGACCCCTGGGGCGTGCGGTAGCCGCATTGGCACAGCGTCTCCATCAGCTTCCCATCGTCCTCCAACTCCTGCAACACCTCGTAATCGCCAATGAAATGATCGCCTATAAAAAAGGCCGGTGTGGGCGGCATCACATTGCGACCCGTCGATGCAGCGTACATCTCACGCAGACGCCGCTGCGTGAAGGGATCATCCGCGACATTCACCGATACGTACTGAATGCGTTTCAAGTACAAAAGCGTCTCTATCTGACGGCAGTGATCACGGACACGGCGGTCGCATGTCATGGTGGTCACAAAGAGCACCGCCTTCGCGGTATGCCTCGCAGTCGCACTAGTGTGATTGGTAGTACGCGTAGTCGTGGCGGAAGATAATGGCGGGGAGGCATGAGAAGAATTGTGAAAGGACTGCGCCGCATCTTTTGCCAATGTTCCCGCATTGAGGCCGCCACTTCGTGTCTCTGACGGCTGAGTACTGCCGCTTGCACGCCGCTGAGCGGGGACGTTGGCCCTCGTCGTCGTTTTGGGAACGGCGGGGACGACAACAGCCGTCTTCTCTGCGGATGTCTCGTGTGGCGCGCCCCGGCCATTCGGTGGTACTTCACCGGATTTCTGCACACCGTCATTCTTTTCGGGAGTTTCGCCAACTTTCTTGTACGACCATGACTGTTTCGGTTTCCCCTCCTCCACCCGCACCGCCGGTATTCTCTGAATGAATTTTGACGGGGCATTCTTTCCAGACTCCTCACGCCTCTGCAGCAAATCCAAGGCGTCCTCGATGGTCTGCCGCCGCGCCGAGACGAGAAGCGCGAGCTCCGCCACTAACTGCGCATCGGCGTCAGGAAATGCAAGTTGCAGCTGCCGCGCAGCACGCTTTTCGCTCGGGTACCTAAAGTCAATTATGCCCCTGTCTCTCAGTACTTTTGTAGGCGGCAACGGCTGCGACGTCGTCGTCGTCGTCGTCGTCCTCGCCGCAGAAACCGTGGAGACTGTCGCGGAAGAGTCCACCCCGGCGCTCCTCATCTCCGCCGGTTACTATGTGTATATATTTATGTATATTATACGCGCAGTGCACACCACGCTTTCAATCGCGGCGATGGGAAAAGGTGTATAAAACAACGACCACTTCTTCTTCGCCGTCTGTGCGGGTGTGTGTGGGTGTGTGGGTGCGGGTGTGGGTGTAAGAAACTCTAAAAAAAAAGAAAAGAGAAAGAGAAAGGAAGCCATGATGGTGTGTGCAAAAACAAGAGGGCACATGTGCCGAAGGGGATGGAGCGTGACTTGGGCTTCCTGCAAGAAATGCGCAGTATTGTTGAGAACAGAGATAGAGAGAAAGTTTGTGTGTGTGAAACGGGGTGGAGAGAAAGAGGTGGAATGGGGGGTAGAGAGAGAGAGAGGGAGAGGGAGTATGCGTGCAAAACAAAACAAAACAAAGACATAAAATAAAATAAATAACGTTGCCCTCCTCCTCCTCCTCCCCCTTCCTCTCCAAACACACACAAACACACACAAACAGAAAAAAAAAAAAGCAGGAAGAAGAAGCACAGTAAAAGGCTAACACAAATAAATGACAGCAAGAAGCAGATGTACGTAAACACACATAGTCAGTACGCATGGCGGCGTCTTGAATGTCATTGCTGCCACACAAAAACGCCCAACCCGTCACTGTCGTAAAAAAAATAATAATAATAGAGTCCTTGCAACAGCCGGTCCCTCCTTTCGCTCTTTCTCTCTCTCTCTCTCTCTCTCTCTCATCTGTCACTCTCCCCTCACGGGTAAAATTTCGATTGTTTTGGGTGGAGTGGTGGGTGTTTGTTCGTGCGGAGGAAAAAAAAAAAAAGTGTGTGCAATTCGCGGATATCCGCATGTGCGCCCACTCCTCCCTCACTCTCCTCCCCCATTTCACGGTGTACTGTAAGCCAAATCCCCACAGACGTCTATGCCCATGTCGCACAAGGCGCATGTGTGTTCCTTAATGCCTCATTCATTCCGCACTCCCACCCGTTTTCACCTCCTCGTGCCCCCATGCCAAGGACTTCTTGTTTCCTTCTTATTCGGCGTTTTTCACTTTCGTCTTGTTGTTGTTGTTTTTGTCGTTTACCTTTTTTTTTTTTTTTTATTCCTTCGGGTCTCCGCTGCAACGTCGTCGTCCCCACACACACTGCCCCTCACGTCCATCTCCCCCACCCTCTCGGCTTGGCATGTGTGCTGCCCTTCACTCCCCCCGCGGCCCTTTCCCCTGTAGAACGGGCGCCTCCCCTGGACTGCTCTCCAGGGAGGCCTGTGGGCCCGGTGCGCGGTGCGGTGTGGGCGGCTCCTGTCGGTTCGGCTCGTCCAATTTTGTCGGCTGCGTTGGATTCTCCGGCATGTTTCACTTAATTTATTTTCCTCCCCTACTCCCTCCTGTTCTGTTTTTCTTTTATGTCTTCCTGTTGTTGTTCCTGCGGCGTGGCAACGCACGTTACGATATGCCTGCTGTGATGCCACCGGTTGCTCCTCTTCCTCCTCCCTGTGGCTTCCTACCACCTCACCGATTGGATTGAACTTCTCATGCGTGTTTGTGTTTGTGTGCAAAAAAGGGAAAAAAAAAAAAAAAAAAAGAGAAGAAATATGAGAAGTGCCACTTTTAAGTTGCCAGGGAAGCAACCGCACAGACACACCGCCACTGCCGTCATCATCAACACACACACACACAGACATAAAGATATATAAACAAGAAGGCAGACGGCCGCGTCATCTTTTTTTTTCTTTTCTTTCACTAAATACTTCCGTGAATGGTGTCACGAGCTTCACTGCCCCACCCCACCCCACCAGCCTCTCATCGATGATACCAGACACATGCACGCACGCCATTTATTCTTCTGCTGCCCATCCACTCACTCTCCCTCTCCGTCTCTCTTCGTGGTGGGCGGCACCGCAGCAGCCAATACGCCCCGCCAAAACAATTAAAAAAAAAAAAAAAAAGAGAGGAAGGGAGGGAGAGATGTTCACCATTGCCACGTCGTCACTCCCGCCGCTGCCGGCTCACATCTTCAGCGTCCGTTTTGTTGTGTTTTTTTTTTTTCGTGTTTTTTGTTTGTTTGTTTCCTACAACTTTCTCAAAGTTCTTTTTTTTTTCGACTTTTCCCATTCACTTGTGTGTTTGTCTTTTTTTTTCCGTTTTTTTTTCCGTTTTTTTCTTTCGTTTTTTCTTTCGTTTTTTCTTCGTTTCTTCGTTTTATTTATTTATTTATTTTCTTTTATATAAAATACATTAAAAGGGATATAAAAGAACGTTTTTTTTTTTTTTATTATTATTTTATATATTCCTTTTTTTTTTCTTTTTTTTTGCTTTTTTGATTGTTTTCCTCCCCTTCTGTTCACTGCACTCTCCGAGCG